>NW_027098215.1:0-200000 GCF_019320115.1 Miscanthus floridulus
ATTTTAGAATTTGTACCCTTAGCTCGACGCCATCGATACTAACGCCGAGCTAACACGTCTCGGCGTCAACGTCCTTGGCGCCGAGATCTTGGACTCGACGCTGATGTGGCGCTGATTTGGTAAGCAGCTCGACGTTGTAGACACTAGCGCTGAGCTTGACGCCCTGTATGAGAGGCCCTGGGATAACGCTATGGAAGCAGCGTGGTACTGATGCATGGCGTCACATTCACCGTTGTAAAAGGCAGGAATGTAGCAGCAAGGACGTGGACGAACGGGTGACCTGCCTCAAGGCCTCAATGTGAACAATCTCCTCCTCAGCACTGCACCCCACCGCTACCTTTTTGCCTTTACTAGCCCTCTTCAGTTTACCCCATATTCAGCTTGTTTAGGTTTATTTTTTTTAGCTGGAACAATGTTTCTCTCTCTCACAATAATTCAGCCAGAACAGTGTTTTTTAGCCAGTTTCAGCCAAGATTCAGCAAGCTGAACGGGACCACTGTTGAAGGGATTCCAAAAGGCTTTTATTAGCTGACAAAAATCGTGGCAGCTTTTGTTCGCAGCACAGTGCTCCTGCTCGCATCGGCTACCAGACTGTTCGGTTGGCTGGTTCGTATCATTGCTGGTTCGTGAAGAAGTACGGCTGGCCGGTTTGTGTGAGAGAAAAATACTGTTCCGGCTGGAAAATTTACGATCGTTTACGACAAGTCATAGCCAAACGAACAGGCTTGTACATGGATGGATCATGGATGGTCCTACTGTTTCACCTTTGTACTTTATCCAGTCCAGTTCATTTTGCACAGAAACTATGCCATGTGGAGTGAGTGACTTGTGAACACAGCGAGCCAGCAACGAAAAGGTCACAGCTTTCAATTTCTAGCGCAGCAAATTTACCGATCAGCGTGTGTAAAAATTTCAGTAAAATTGTTGTAGAAGTTTTTAACTCTGGCCAACGTATGGTTAAAACAGTGTTGGTTCACATCTTGCATCCTTCTTCTCCCTTGCGTTAAATGATGGAATGGAAGAGACGGCTTCCAGCTGAGGACCACTCTAGATCTTGCACAGGGAAAGGTGACAAATGTTCTACCTAGAGATTATGGCCTTGTCTCCATTACCATTACACATGAACCATTTCTTTAGGGTCTCCAAAGGCCAAAAACAAAGGCTTTCTTTAATTTGCCGGCCTTTTCGTTCCCTCTGCTGCTCGCTTGTTTGTCGCCTTGTCCCAACGTGGCTATCTGTATGGTCATCTCTGGGATCAGGATAAAAGACTAGTAGTATATGCTCCTACTACTTCCTATTTTTTATATCTATCAAATCCCTTAGATTCAGAGACGGAACCAGCCATTTTTTATTAAGAGGGCACGACAAATATGATGGCATATCTAAATGTGATAAATATATACCTAAACATATTTCTCAACATTTTTTTAATATTTTTACATATGTAGTTAGTATTTATAAAGAGAAATCACAAGATTATCATAAAAATAGCTAATTTGATGTATTGTTATGTTGTAAAATGAATATTTACAGGGGTATTAATATATTTTGTATTGTGTTGGGGGTACGGCCCTGCTAGCCCCTCCCTGGTTCCGCCTCTGCTTGGATTATCTGGGTTATATTATTATCAAATGAGCAGGGCAAACAACATACTAGCTACTAGTTTACTACAGTACTACCTCCATCTATCCCTCAGCACTTTCAATGGGTCCAGAGTCAAGCAAACAAAATTAGTAGTGAACCCACCGTACCGGCCAGACATTGTGACTAAGTCCACTCAATAGCTCACAGCCAATGGAAAAAGCAAGCACAAAAAACAAAACTACATAAGTGAGCTTACACTTACAGTCACCAAACGAATTAAATTGCATATCTAGAAGGATGCAGCCACATAAAAGCAGCTAGCCTCGCTGATGTCCAATCTTCAGAGCATGGCGGTCACCAGAAGAGATATTTTGGCTCTGTTTGGTTCCTACGGTCACTCATAAAATTTCTGTCACATTGAATATTTAGATACATACATAAAATATTAAATATAGACTAATTATGAAACTAATTGCATAACTTGCGACTAATTTGCGAGACGAATCTTTTATGTCTAATTAATCTATGATTTAACAACATGGTGCTACAGTAAACATGTGCTAATGACAGATTAATTAGGCTTAAAAAATCGTCTCGCAAATTAGCCTCCATCTATGTAATTGATTTTGTAATTAATCTATATTTAATGCTCCTTATTAGTAAGTAAACATTTAACATGACATGAATTTTAGAAGCCACTAAAGAACCAAACAACCCCAAACCTGGGAACCGCCGAGCCGTTTGGCCAGAAAAAGTGAACGTGGCAACTCACGCATGTGCGCTGGTTGACGGCGACGCTCCCCGCGACCGTCCTGTGTGTGCTGGCCTCTCCGTCCAGCATGAACGGCACGTTGCGGTAGCCGGTCCCATCAGGGCCTCTCGTACATAGCGCCAAGCTCGGCGCCAGCTGTCTACGACACCGAGCTCGACGCCTAGCGTCTATGGTGTCGAGCTACCTGCCAAATCAGCGTTCTATCAGCGTCGATCCTAAGATCTCGGTGCCAGGGATGCTGGCGCCGAGATATGTTAGCTCGACGTCAGCATCGATGCCGCGAGCTAAGAGTCCAGATTCTGAAATCTTTCCGTCAGGGACGTATTTGTGAAAAACTTTCAAAAAATAAAAGGGCTAAAAATTAAAAAATTCTGACCGGACGTCGCCCCCCTCTCTCGTCCTTACTCCTCTCTAGTGCCACGGCCTAGGCCAACTGAGGCGACGGCGTGGCCATGGCTGGTTGAGGCGGCGACGCACGGAACAAGTGTCCCACGGAGGCGTGGCGGCGGGGAATCGAGCAGAGGCACTGTCGACGCTGGAGAAGGGCCGTCTCACCTCGATTCGACCAAGGGTGGCATGGAGGAGGGCCGCCCGAGCTCGCTCCGGCTAGCCTGTCCTCAATCTGTCCTCGATCCGTCCAAGGTCGATGCGTAGGATGCTGCCTGGCCTCGATCTGGTCGAGGGCGACACAGAGGATGGCGCAGAGGAGAGCCATCTGGGCTCGATCTGTCCAACGTCGACGCGGAGGAGGGCCGCCTTGCCTCGATCTAGCCAAGGGCGGCGCGGAGGAGTGCCATCTTCTTCGAGTGCATCTGCAGTGACTTGACAAGGTTGGCCAGTCCAGATCGAGGCGGCGACCTTGGGTGGGGCGTCCAGATCGTGTGCATCTATGCTCCATTCGGGTACCCCTACTCCTCCTCATTCGTCCTTTAGATGGTTTGCTCTATGTCCCGCAATCATGTGCTTGATCTGCCTCATCAAACTACGCTGCAGGTGCATGCCGCCCATGGCGTGCAGTGCTGCTAGGGGCTTGCGGATTAAGGTTTGCATCAATATCTTGCTAATTAGTCGGCAATTCGGCAGCAATATTTTCAGTGTAATACTTGTCTCCTACTGAAAGTTAAATTTCTCTAGATTCTCAATACACTAGTCTATATGTGGGCTGGGAGTTGGACGACAATTTTAATGGCATCACATAATTTTTTCCCATTCATTTTTGTTATGTGTTGTACTGGAGTAGTGGAGACACCACTTTGGAGAACATTCTTAGTTATTTGGCTTTTGCTGTTAGCACTTAGAATATGTAGTGTTGTGCAATTCAGGTATGGAGATATTAAAAACTCAGAATTCAATAACTGCAAATTATTCTGGCAAATTAATAGCTGCAAATAATTCCTTCTGTGCTTGCAGACAGTCAAGAGTGCCAAGGTGATTTTCCTAAAGCTGACGCCTCAGTCCAGGCCCTTTAAAGGCTCCAGCAACATCGCCTCCTATGTGATAGAATCTGTTGTTGCTGCTTTGAAAACTAACATTGCAGTAGGGCAATGTTTATTTCTTCCACAAGGCTAATCATTGGATCAATATATTTTTTGTAGATTGGACCTGTTAATCACTTGTAGCTTGCATGAACTGGATCTCTAATTGATTTGATTTCATTGCTTCAGGAAACTAGTCGTTGTTGTAAATACTAAAGATCATACTGGTTTTGTCAGACACTGTCTTGTCACCAGGTTTGCAAGCTAACACCTCACTACTAGTTACTACGTACCATCCTAGATCAAATTACCATATATATCAGGTTAATGAAGTAGTATGTCTTGCAAGTTTGTCAGGAAATTCGCTGCAACATTGGCAAACCAACCTACTATTTCCCATCTGGTAAATGTCATTACAGATATTCAGAATTTTGCTAGTTTGATAGTGTCTGTTGTTTGTTTTTGTAAAGTTTTCCATTATGGCATTATACAACTTAGAACTGATGTATGAGCCAGATTACGAATGCAATGCACTATATCCTTGTTGTCAGTTAGATAATTTTCTGATATATATGTTGCAACTTATGGTAAATATAGCCATTCAAATATGTGACCCGTGAAGTGTGAAAGGGCACCCATGGATAAACTTGTATACTGAATTTTCTAGTCCTTGCTACCTATCTTGAATGAGGCTTTCTTGTCCTGGACATGATATATATTCTCTCTTTGTGTTTGGATGACTGTATGTGTGCAGCGCACAAACAACGTTGACAATCCTATTGGACTATCTAAAAATTAGGAGCTTACTATTTGTCTTGCCTTTAAATTCTTACTATGTGTGAGGAATCACTGTAGAAAAAGTCAAGCTTATATACTACTGTAATTGTTAAGTTCGCCATTGGATGCATCCTTAGTAGTGTATTCTTCCTTTTTTTTATTGATTTTTAATTTAGTTGTTTTTTACAGTGTATTTTTTCTTCATTGTAATAATACATTATTTGTAAACTATGCAAAAACATGTTTATATGCTTCAAAATTGAGATCTGCTTTCACTAAAGGACTCATGAGAACATCTAACAGCTCCCAAAACCTACTACACTATTCAAGCAGATTTCGAACTGCGCAATTGCAGTGAAAAACATCACATTTCTTCTTTGTTATTGTATTTTTCCCAAAAAAAATAAAACTAGAAATATGTAAAGAAACATGTTTCTTCGTATGCATCATAGTGAGAAATGCCATTAGTAGACTTTCCTTATCTCTCTCTATGGTTCATTAGTGTTTACTCAACAATTGTGCCTCATTTATAATTGCAATTGCACCTTCAGTGTGCTTGCTCAGTATCTAATATATTTACTATTGTATTTTGCAGAACTCTTTCTAGATTGAAAGAGGGACTCGAAATCCTCAGTACCAACACCTTCGTGAAACTAAAAGGCTAGCTCTAGCCCGTTGATAACAATGTGTATGGAATTTGACATTGGTCTTACCTTGTGGGACGGTTTGGACTTGTGGAATGAATTAGACTTGTGAATTATGTCTATTTAATGATAGATTGTATATATTCTTGTGAATTGCACTTGTAATGGTAGTTTATATAATGCTCTTGTGCTTGTGGTCAGATTTGAATATATATATATATATATATATATATATATATATATATATATATATATATATATATATATATATATATTCGGGTCGAATTTGATTTTTTGGCGAAAAATATATATATATATATTCGGGTCGAATTTGATTTTTTGGCGAAAAAAATGTACTGTAGGGACGGTTGGTACTATAGCCGTCCCTATAAAATGATTTGTAAGGGTAGTCTGGGAACCGTCCCTACAAATCATGATTTGTAGAGACGGGTATGGTAGGGGCGGCTGGCCGAGCTACCTCTACAAAACCTCACCAACCGCCCTTACTATACGGTCTCTACAAATCATGCATTTGTAGGGGCGGTTCTCAGACCACCCTTATAAATTGATTTGCAGAGGTGGCTGGTGTTATTAGCCACCCCTACAAATCGATTTATAGGGAGTGACTGTAGTACCGGTCGCCCCTATAATACCTGTTTGTACGGACGGTTCAGTCTAGAACCACACCTATAGTATATTTTTACGTTAAAAAAAATTCAAATTTATAATTCAAATTCGACTAGAATATATATATATATATATATATATATATATATATAATTCAAATATGACTACAAGTATAAGAGCATTATATAAACTACCATTACAAGTTCAATTCACAAGAATATATACAATCCATCATTAAATAGACATAATTTACAAGTCTAATTCGTTCCATAAGTCCAAACCGTCCCACAAGGTAAGACCAATGTTAAATTCCATACACATTATTATCAACGACCTAGAGCTAGCCTTTTAGTCTCACAAAGCTGTTGGTACTGATGATTTCTACCTAAGTCAGAATCTCGGTCATTGTCGGTGCGGGACCCACGGGATACCCCGCGAGGAAGGAAAAAGACCTAGTCTAATTAGGATTCTTCTCCTGTAATCTTAGTAGCAGTATTACTCTGTAATCCTACTAGGATCTCTCATTATAAACCGACTAGGACTCTGGTCTCCTGACTATATAAAGGAGGGTAGAGCTCCTTGGATCAGGAGTTCAAGACAACAATTGTACAACAAAAAATACTTTACAATTAATCCAACGCAAAGGCTAACGCTAACTGGACGTAGGGCTATTACTCGATCCACGATCGAGGGCTCGAACCAGGATAAATCGACTGTCTCTTGCATTAACCGTTGAGTTCTGCATACGTTGAAGCCCGAACATACTGCCTCGGGTACCCCCGTGGCAGGCTATCGGTGGTCAAAGGCAAGAGAAGGGCAGTAAAGAAAAAGAAGATGAAGGGTCTTTAAATAGATTTTACAGCGATAAAAATAGCCCACCTAGGCCCGTTAAAGCACCGTGTTAGAACGCAACGGTACATCCAAATGGGAGTACTTTTTCTTCAAAAAAGTACACACCAAGATAAGATCTCACGAAGCGCTAGACGGTTTCGCCAAACAGCAAGAGGCTCAGGGGCTACATCCAAATGGGAGTACTTTTTTCTTTAAAAAAGTACACACCACGTAAAGATCTCATGAAGCGCTATACGGTTTCGCTCAAGAAAGCACTCGGACGATGTTTGTTCCTGCTCGACAAGACTTGAAGGAACAAGACGAGGCTTCCAGAACTCAACCATGAAGTGCTCGGGGGCTTGTCGATACGGGACCCACGGGATACCCCGCAAGAAAGGGAAAAGACCTAGTCTAATTAAGATTCTTCTCCTGTAATCTTAGTAGTAGTATTACTCTATAATCCTACTAGGAACTCTCATTGTAAACCGACTAGGACTCTGGTCGAGGGCTCGAACTAGGATAAATCGACTATCTCTTGCGTTAACCGTCGAGTTCTACATACGTTGAAGCCTGAACATACTGCCCCGGATACCCCCATGGTAGGCTATCGGTGGTCAAACATCGACAGCTAGCACGCCAAGTAGGGGATTTTGGCAACTTTGCATCTAAGAGCTTGATGGACCTTGACAACATGATTTTCTTGATGGGATCGACCTTCATCTTTGGTTCTTGGATATACAAGGCAGGCGACGATGGCAAGCTCCAAGGCCATCTCCTTAAAGATTCAGATCATCATCAGGACTTTTCCATTTCAGTGACAACAACAGATCAGCTGACTAGAAGATTCACTCAGCTCGTAATGTCCAATCCGACTCAGATTTCGTGACTTCACACATCGGATTCAAACTCAAGTTCCGCTTCTAAAACAAAGTCTTATCCGAGTTCTTTCAGAAAACCGAGTTCTTTTTTGATAAAGCTCTGGAATCATGATGTCAACCTGTCAAGAATACTACTCGGAGTACACCCTAGAGTACTTCAAAGAAGTCGGGTCCTCTTCCGTTTGGACTCCACAACATGGCAACATCTTATCAGACATGGCCCAAAGGATCCACTCATCCCATGCTTAGAATGCCACTGAAGGGAGCCTAGGAAGGTCTCATTTTAACCATAACATCTCAAGACTGCATCATTCACTAGCCAGGTACCGTTCCTAGGGATGACGGCACCCAACTAGTCGATGATACGACAACAACAATTCTACCCTACCAAGAAGGAGATTCGATCTATGACTTTGAAACCTCTACTAAAGTTGTCAATAGCTCTGGCAGTATGGAAATCAACGACGATGGCAGAACAACTCATGCTAGAGAAGTATTCATGATTCGCCACCCTCGATCGCCATTGATCCCCCCAGAAGCACCCGATGTAAGGTCTTCAGATGAATCCGAGTCCAACATATCACCATTTATCTAGGGGCACGATGGTGAGACTGAGAGTCAGAGGCAAGCGAGAGAGAGAAAGAATAAATTGAAACAAGGACGTCAACACCGTGCTAAACAGTGAAAGGACACTTGGATCAAATATGAATTAGACCTAGCTGAGTACAATAGAAGAAAATCAGAACAAGAGGTCGAAGAAGGACGAGCATCGAATACACCCTACAATAAAATCCGAGAAGCATTAGAAGAACTCAGAGCAACTTCACATCCCAATGAAAAACAAGAACAACTCTAGGAATTCCTCTAATCAATAGTCCTTAGGACACGCGACGGAAGAGCAACATCTCATGAACAAGAAGATCAAAACCAAAGGAAGTTCGCTTTTGAAAGACTTGGACCAAGTGGAAGTCACAACGGAGAGAGTCGAAGAAATCACAGTCAAAACAACCGAGTCGAGCAACCAAGAAAGGCCAGGAGCAAAGCACCTACTCAGACAGCCACGCAGAACTACTCTCACCAAGACGACAGTTGGCAAGAAGGGGGCGCAGAATCAGAATATACGGAAACTAGAACACACGATAGATTCCCCTGTTTTGCAAATAGACTTGCTTCAATACGACTACCTCACAAGTTCAAACCATCCAACCACTCCAAGTACGATGGCAAGACCAAACCAAAGCAATGGCTCCAGATTTACTCACAATCGATTGAATTAGCCGAGGGAGATGATGACATCAAAACCTTGTTCTTTCCCATGGCCCTAGAAACCATGCCACTTCAATGGTTTGACAAATTGAATCCAGGATCAATCAGAAATTGGGAAGACTTGCAAAGAGCTTTCTATGAAAATTTTGCGGAAATTATTACACATCCAATCACCCACGTAGAATTAAAAGGACTCAAGCAGAAAGGAGGTGAAAGTCTCAGAAATTACTATCGACAATTTGGCGAACTACGAGCTCAAGTACATGACATCACACAACGAGAAGTAATCGAAGCTTTCTCTCATGGAATCATGGCTAGGTGGTAATTTCAAGACTTCTACAAAGAAAACCCAAGAAATAATGAAGAATTCAGAAGAATAGTAGAAAAGATGATTACTGCAGAGGAAAAAACAAGAGAAAGATTCCCAGATAGAAACAACAGAGACAACCCGGACAGGCAAAATCCTCGAAACAACAAACATCAGGAGAGAAAATGAGGTCCAGACAACACAGTAGCAATGGCTGACAAATCAAAGAAATTTACCAAGCCCAAAAGATATGATGACATTGAGAATATACGTTGCCCCTTGCACCCCAATGGAAAACACACCATCGGAAATTGCTACACCTTCAACGAAAGATACACTAGAAAAGATAGCAAGGGAAACAATAAAGGAGATAATTAGAAAAAAGAAGGAGACAACCATGAAGACAAGGGATTCCAAAAATCTAGAGGGACAGTGGCAGTAATCTTTGCCGGGGTTTCAGATTCCAGAAGCAAACATCAAGAAAAACTAGCGTTATGAACCATCATGGCAGCAGAACCTGCTACACCAAGATATCTCAATTGGTCAGAGTACCCAATCCAATTTTCAAGAGAAGACCAATGGACCAGTGTAGGAAACGTAGGCCATTACCCATTGGTTCTAGATCCAACCATTGCCAGCATGACTGTTATGAAAGTACTAATCGACGGAGGAGCTAGACTCAACATCATTTCTTTAGAAACTCTAAGGAAGATAGGACTACAACTCGCTGGAATGATCACACCAACAAGCACACCTTTTATGGCATAGTACCCAGCAAGGTAGCAATGCCACTTGGACAAATCACTCTACCGATTACTTTTGGGACTCCCTCAAAGCTACCGCATAGAATTCATCAAGTTTGACATCACAGACTTTGATTCATCATATCACGCAATCCTCAGGCGCCCAGCACTAGCAAAATTCATGGCAATACCACATTATCCATACCTATTGCTTAAGATGCCAGGGCCTAACAACGTTCTTTCTCTTTGAAGTGATTTAAAGCGTGTATTTGACTGTGATGTTCAAGCAATCCAAATTGCAGCAAAAGCACAGGCAAACAATGAAAGAAAAGAAATAGCCACCATTGCCGCAGAAATAAGCCAAGAAGAACTAGAGATACCAGCTAAAAGACCAAGCATCATAGCACCTCCAAAAGAAGTCGACGTCAAGCAGATCGACCTAGGCACCGGTGCTCCCTCAAAAATGGCAACCATCAGTGCCCACCTATCAGCAAAATAGGAACTCACGCTCACCAACTTTCTTTGGGACAACAAGGATATCTTTGCTTGGAAGCCGATCGACATGCCAGGGGTCCCTAGAGAGTTGGCTGAGCACAGAATTGATGTCAATGAAGGCTCCAAGCCTATGAAGCAATGACTATGATGATTCTCTCCCGACAAGAAGGTAGCAATAAAAAAGGAAATTACAAAACTAATGGGAGCTGGATTCATCAGGGAAATCCTCCATCTAGATTGACTAGCAAATCCAGTTCTGGTACAGAAAAAGAACACGGACGAGTGGCGCATATGTGTTGACTACATAGATCTCAACAAACAATGTCCAAAGGATCCGTTTGGACTACCACGCATTGATCAGATAGTTGATTCAACAGTAGGATCTGCCCTATTATCCTTTCTTGACTGCTATTCCGGATATCACCAGATCACATTAAAAGAACAGGACCAAAGCAAGACATCTTTCATCACTCCGTTCGACGCCTACTGCTACAAGACCATGTCGTTTGGAGTTAAGAATACTGGAGCCACCTACCAAAGAGCCATCCAAACATGCCTTGGTGATCAGATCGGCGAAAACATAGAAGCATATGTGGATGACGTAGTTGTAAAAACAAAGAACCCGGATACACTAATTGAAGACTTAAAACAAACCTTTGAGAATCTAAAAAGGTGGAGGTGGAAATTGAACCCAAACAAGTGTGTATTTAGAGTTCCTTTAGAAAAACTACTCGAATTCTTGGTCAGTCAACACGGAATAGAAGCAAGCGCCAAGCAAATTCGAGCCATAACAGAGATGGACCCTCCTCGAAGCGTCAAAGATGTACAGAAACTAACAGGCTGCATGGTGGCACTCAACCGTTTCATATCAAGACTCGGTGAAAAAGGGTTGCCTTTCTTTAAACTGCTAAAGACGACAGACGAGTTCAAATGGACGGAAGAAGCCAATGAAGCTTTCAAGAAACTTAAGGCATACCTCACCTCCTCACCAGTCCTCACACCTCCAAAGAAAGACAAAGACATGATGCTATACATTGCAGCAACTTCTACTGTAGTCAGCACGACGATAGTAGTGGAAAGGGAAGAAGAAGGGCGCATGTATAAGTTACAACACCCAGTATACTACATCAGCGAAGTACTGTCAGAATAAAAAATCCGGTACCTGCATGTGCAAAAACTACTCTATGCCCTACTGATCACTTCATGTAAGCTTCGCCACTATTTTGAAAGCCATAAGATTACTGTGGTGACAGATTTCCCACTAGGAGACATCGTACACAACAAAGACGCAACAGGACGCATATCCAAGTGGGCGGTTGAACTCGGTGCTCTCAACATTGATTTCACCCCGCGGAAAGCAATTAAATCTCAAGCCCTTGCTGATTTTGTTGCCGAATGGATAGAAATTCAACAACCCGTGTCAAGCGCCATCCTTGATCATTGGAAAATGTACTTTGATGGATCACTCAAGCTAGGCGAAGCCGGTGCAGGCATCCTCCTAATTTCTCCGAATGGAAAACAACTAAAGTATGTCCTTCAGATATTATGGCAAGCTACCAACAATGACGCAGAATACGAAGCTCTCATACACAAGCTAAGAGTGGCTATTACCCTTGGAATCAAGCGATTACTCGTATACGGTGACTCAGCAGTAGTCATCAACCAAGTCAACAAAGATTGGGATTGCACCAAAGAGAACATTTCCAAGGATTAGAAATTCTACATGTCCTGCGGGATTCCAACATTGCAGCAGATGTTCTTGCCAAGCTTGGATCCAACAGGGCAAAGGTCTCACCCGACATATTCATAGAGGAGTTATCAGCTCCCTCTATCAAACAACCCGGTGAGACAACCATAGAACTCACAGCCAAAGGCAACCAGATTCTAGTGATCAACACTTCATGGACATAGGTTTTTATTGATTACATCAAAGATAATAAGTTGCCAGCGGAAAAATAGGAAGCCACACAAGTCGTTCGCAGAAGCAAGAATTATGTCCTAATAGGAGACAAGCTATACAGAAGAGCTGCATCATCAGGAGTACTCCTAAAATGCATCTCATTTGAAGAAGGCAAACAAATCCTAGACAAAATACACTCAGGATGATGTGGAAATCACACCGCTTCAAGAACACTAGTCGGCAAAGCATTTTGCACTGGTTTCTACTGGCCAACCGCTTTGAAAGACGCAGAAGAACTCGTCAGAAGATGCAAAAGTTGTCAGATGTTCACAAGATAGACTCATGTGCTAGCCCACAACCTCATCTGCATCCCACCCGCTTGGCCTTTCTCTTGCTGGGGGCTGGATCAAGTAGGACGTCTCAAGAAAGCAAAGGGCGGTTTCGAGTACATCTTTGTAGCAATTGACAAGTTCACCAAGTGGATCGAATACAAACCACTCGCAAAATACAGCGCAGCCAAAGTAGTTGAGTTCATCCAAGACATCATGCACCGCTTCAGCATGCCTAATCGAATCATCACAAATTTGGGTTCTCCCTTCATAGCTACATAATTCAAAAGTTGGGCATAGGATTGTGGCTTCAGCATAGATTACGCGTCAGTCGCACATCTAGAAGTCAACGGACAGGTAGAAAGAGCTAATGGACTCATACTAGCCGGATTGAAACCAAGACTATACGAAGAACTAGTAGACTATGGATCAAAATAGATTGAAGAATTACCCAAGGTTGTATGGGGGCTATGGACTCAAATAAGCAGAGCCACCGGATACTCACCTTTCTTCCTGGTGTACGGATTAGAAGCCGTACTACCTGCACACTTGATCTGGACGTCACTAAGGATAGAGTAATACGACGAAGGAGAAGCAGAACACATCTGAAGATTAGAACTCGATAGTACAGAAGAAGTCAGAGTAAACGCTACCCTACAATCAGCGAGATACCTCCAAGGACTAAGACGCCACTACAACAAGAATACCCAGTCTCGATCATTACAAGTCGGAGACCTAGTACTAAGAAGAATACAAAAAATCGACGGACGCCATAAACTACTCAGTCCATGGAAAGGTCTTTTTATCGTCACAAAAGTCATCGGACCAGGCACATACAAGCTCATAGCTGAAGACGGAAAAGAAGTCAACAATACATGGCACATCAGTCAGCTACGAAGATTCTACGCATGAAAACAACTCAAGGGAAAATATGTATACAAGACACAGGAGATCAACGTTCATGATCAACAAAAATAGCGCTATGCATCATTGTAACACATCAATATTCATGATCAATAAAGATGATTATCTCTCGACAAACATATGTCTCATGGCTCTCTCCGAGTTGTTTCTAAAATGCAAAATGGCTGAAAATACGCCTGAGCATCCCGGTCGAGAGCAAAATAGCTGAAAAGACATTTGAGCCCGCCGATGAGGGTAGCTAACAAGCTAACACCCAAAATAAAATGCAAAATGGCTGAAAATACGCCTGAGCATCCCGACCGAGAGCAAAATAGCTAAAAAGACGCTTGAGCCCGCCGATGAGGGTAGCTAACAAGCTAACACCCGAAATAAAATGCAAACTGGCTGAAAATACGCCTGAGCATCCTGGCTGAGAGCAAAATAGCTAAAAAGACGCTTGAGCCCGCCGATGAGGGTAGCTAACAAGCTAACACCCGAAATAAAATGCAAAATGGCTGAAAATACGCCTGAGCATCCCGGCCGAGAGTAAAATAGCTGAAAAGATGCTTAAGCCCGCCGATGAGGGTAGCTAACAAGCTAACACCCGAAATAAAATGCAAAATGGCTAAAAATACGCCTGAGCATCCTGGCCGAGAGCAAAATAGCTGAAAAGACGCTTGAGCCCGCCGATGAGGGTAGCTAACAAGCTAACACCCGAAATAAAATGCAAAATGGCTAAAAATACGCTTGAGCATCCCGACCAAGAGCAAAATAGCTGAAAAGACGCTTGAGCCCGCCGATGAGGGTAGCTAACAAGCTAAAACCCGAAATAAAAGCAAAACGACTAAAACTAAGCCTGGGCTTAGACCAGAGCGATTTCAAGAAAAGACCCTCTAGCTACTTGTTCCAAATAGCAAGAGGCTCAGGGGCTACACTAGAGATACCCAATAACACAAAGACCTATATATAACGAGTTGTTTACATGGCACAGAAGAAGGCCAGACAAGCACTCGACAGATCAGGAAAGGTTGTCAGCACAAAGATCTATATATATAACGAGTTGTTTACTATGGCAGAACCTCCCAAGAAATCAGGCCCACGTGCTCCTATCGTTGTCTTGCCAGACCTCGGATAGCGTTCACGCGTTCCCAACAACTCAACAGGTCTATCGGGAATCATCCACGATTCTCTTTTCAAACAGGATCCCAATCACAAACAATGTAGATTACAATAGTTTATTCAAATATATACATCAGAGTAAAGATAGCGGAAGTCTTAAGATAACTTAGTTTACAAACCAGTTGTTTTCAAACTTACAATACCATAAGTGTCATACAACCATAGTAGCAGGATAATATTACATTAACTTTATTTATCATACAAACTAGTGCCTTGTCCAAAGGCCATTCATCATTCCTCATCGTCATTGACTTCAAACACAGACATGCAGCAGGGACCAAAACAAGCCTACGCATGCGACTCACCTGCAACAAGGGTTAACAAACCCTGAGTACAAAGGTACTCAATAAGACTAACCCGACGTAACAGGGGTTGAAAGACTTTAGAGATGCAGGGGTTGGGGCAAGGTAAGGATGTAGCAAGATTCAAAGTTCTTTGCCAAAAGCTTACTATTCTTCATCCTATTTTCAAGTTTTACCCCTAAGTCCTTTTAGTTCATTATCTCAAACTAAATGTACATTTCCCATATTCCAATCCTTCTCATTCCATTCTTTTCTCATATTTTAGTAATTCACCAGTCCTGCATTGCTTCTGTAATGAATCGAGTCTCCATATCCGCGGAGCATCGGCAATTTGAATTGATTCAAGTCCCAGCTAGGGATTCCTTATCACACGACATATGTAGAACTTAATCTTGCATATATCAACCTTGCTACCGGATCCTCCTATACTAAGCCATCTCCACGCCACCCGAGAGCACAACACACCTCAAATCCGGCCACATTCTAGCCACGAGGGTACATGCTACTCCCGCCATCTCTCCACTCCCAGTGCATGGGCATTCATCTTAGTATCGGATTAGCCGAAGTAGGCTTACCGGAGTATGTGACCAGTACTACAAAGTGTCTCGTTCAGAAGATCCACAATGAGTGGCCTTTAAGCGACATAGTCGGCAACATTACCCAACATTCAAGATAAGTCATCCGACAAGTCTCTAGTTCATTCTATCTTCTTTCTTTTTTTGGCCAGAATGCCATCTTTGAGTGTATCGAAACTTTTAGTTTGAAAACCTACCATAAAGCATACTAAGCATTCTACGCCTTTGTAAATGAAATCATCTTCAAGGATGGTAAACAATTATCAAGGTAGGCAATGCATCAAGTAGGTAACATTTGAATTAATCAACTTAATGCAATAGGTAACATAGGTGATAAACTTTTCAAAGTAAATAAGGTAATGGTTTAATGCATAAACCGGGGCTTGCCTTCGTTGACGACCTCAGGTTCCGGATCTGTACCACAATTATCGAATCCCGTGACAACCGAGGATTCTTCCAGAACTTGCTCAACTAGAATCATTTCACTCTTGGATTCTACACGAAATGATAACATATGCTTTAACATGATGATAATGTAAACATGATGCTTTCACGGTACATGAAATGTAAAAACACCCCGAATACGATTTTCCTTCACGGTACAGTTGCAAGCCAACAAAACCAACTTGCAATTCTACCATCAAGAACCACACATGTGACTTGACCAAATGAACCTTGAAACCCTACTAGTCACAAAACATGACCAAAACAAGATTCAACACTAATCAAACAATTAGGGTTTGCTTTTATTTATTTTTGAATTAATTTGGAAATAAGCCAAAAAATGAACTTGTTCCAAATGACCTCAAAATTTTATGCAAGCTTCCTTATGTCAAATTAGTGTACCAAAACAAATTTCATAATTTTTGGAATTATACAGTGGCCTACAAAAATCATGGAAATTGTATTTATCAATTAATGGACTAAATATTTGAACATTAAAAATATATTCAAATTTCAAGTTCAAATTTTTGAACCATACTAGAGCATGTACAGAGGCTACACACAAAATTTCAAAATTTTTGGAGCTATGATTATTTTCCTACAATTTTCCAAAGATTCAGCACTATTCAAAATCAGAAAATAATAAAACCTCACTGTTCTTCTCCTTCTTTCTCACTGACAGCCTGATCCCACTTGTTAGTGACACATACAGGTCATGGCGGTGCTGCCATCACTGGCCAGCCCAAAATGCGCCGACGGTGACGCTCCAGGCGAGGCAGACCGCACCCAAATGATCTACACACTCCTACGAACCCATCCCAGCCCTTAGAATGGCAGAAGGCGCACCGGAGAGAGCTCCACGCTGGCCATGGTGGCTCGGGCACGACGGCTCACTGGCGTAACCCCGGCAACGGTGCAGTAGAGTCTAAAACAAAGCGAGTATCACGTTGAGTAGCTCACCATGATCACGCTGGTGCGTTTGGTGAAGACGGAGACTGTCTGGAACAGCCTGGCCACGTTGAGTCGATGGTGGCGGAGCTCCGGCCGGTCTTGGGGAAGAAGACGTTGCGTCGGGTGATTCCGGCCAACCTAAGCGACGTGAGCAAGCCGTAGAGAAGCGCAAGGTCGAGGCGATCGCATTGGCGTAGCTAGGCATGACGGACAGGGCTTGACGGTGGCTACGGCGAGCAGCGGAGCTAGCTGACGGTGGAGTAGAGCAGAGGGAAAAAATGGGGACGACGGCGGCGGCTGCTGCTATTTATAGACGGGAGGAACGCGCCCGGCTGTCGACAGCTCACGCCCGAGCTCACCACGATGCTGGCTGCGTCTCAATGCATGAGGAAGCGGCGCAAATTGATCGGCGACGACAACCGCTGTGGCGCCGGCGGCAAGTAGAGAGGTGGCGCTCAGCTGCTTTTCAATTTTGAAGTATTTACAGAATTGCCACTGTGTTAATTTTGCAAATTACTCACAAATTTTCTAAAGAAGTTGAAAATCTCCAAAAATGAAAGTTGCTCAACTTTTCAAACTCTACAACTTTGCTTCAAGAAACATTTTCAAATTCTGCCTCCATTTTGAAATTTGAATTTGGGGTGCATTTAAGCATTTGAATCATTTCAAAATTACTCCAAATTTTATATGTAAACTTGAAAAACTTTGAATACCAAAGTTGATCCACATAAAATAATCTTCAACTTTGCTTTTTGCCTCAACCCCAAATTCCAAATGGATTTTGAATTAGACAAAAGGGGCAAAAAGGACTTTTGTGATTTGAATTTGAATTCAAATGTGATTTGTTTTCCTTTTACTTTAACTTTGATTTTTGACCAGTAACATGGCCCATTAGGGTTATTTGAGTCAAATGACACATGACCTCACACGATCACATGAAATTTGACCCTTGTGGTCATGATCTTTATTTAGGGTTTTGAATCACATCACATGAAATAACAACATTATGAAATAAAGCTTATTCAGTGAATGCATTCAAAATTTTCTACTTTATGAATGCTTTGTAATGCATATGATGATATGTCAAGTTTTAGTGCTAGGTCAAAACACCAAAGGTGTTACAACCCTTCCCCCTTAAAGAAATCTCATCCCAAGATTTAAAACCTAAGGCTAAGTAATGGAAAAGGAAATGTGTCAAGCTAACACATTATAACTTTATTCAAAAGGCTAGTGAGGGGGTTTTCCATTCTGTTGACAAATGAGACAAGTTATAATATAGACAAGGTATTGCAACTAGATAGAAGTGAAGAAGTCAGGAAAGTTTTCTTCTAAGTAATCCTCAGACTCCCAAGTAGCTTCATCTTCAGTATGTTGATTCCATTGTACTTTGTAGAACTTGATTGTACGTCTTCTAGTGACTCGATCTTTCTGATCTAAGACTCTAATGGGGTACTCAGCATAAGTCAAGTCAGGCTCTAGTTCTACATCACCAAGGTCGACTACTTGGTCAGGTACTTGAAGACACTTCTTTAACTGGGATACATGGAAGATATCATGCACCGCTGACATGTGATCTGGTAGCTTGACGCGATAGGCGACCGGTCCACACCATTGTTGGATTTGAAAAGGACCGACATAACTGGGTGCCAACTTTCCTCGAACCCCAAAACAATGGACTCCTTTCATCGGTGATACCTTGAGGTAGACATAATCTCCCACTTTGAATTCTAGCGGTCGTCTCCTCTTATCAGCATAGCTTTTCTGTCAGGATTGAGCTATCTTCATATTGGCTTGTATGAGTTTAACTTTCTCTTTAGCTTCCTTGACCACATCTGGTCCAAAGAACCAACATTCTCCAGCTTCTGACCAATTTAAAGGTGTTTGGCATCTACGGCCATACAATGCTTCGAATGGTGCCATTTTAATGCTCTCTTGATGGCTATTGTTATATGATAATTCAGCTAAGGGAAGGCATTCATCCCATTTAGCACCAAAGGAAAGGACACATGCTCTCAACATATCTTCAAGAATTTGATTTACCCTCTCAGTTTGTCCATCCGTTTGTGGATGATAAGTAGAACTATAGATAAGTTTGGTTCCCAAAGACTCATGTAGACTTTTCCAAAACTTGGATATGAACAATGACCCTCTATCAGAGACAATGGTCTTGGGTGCCCCATGCAGACTGAAGATTCTATTAAGATAAAGCTTTGCATATTATTCCGCTCGATATTTATCTCTGACTGGTAAGAAATGAGCTATCTTGGTTAGGCGATCAACAATAACCCATATTGAATTGTAGCCTGCAGATGTCCTGGGCAATCCCACAATAAAGTCCATATAGATATCTTCCCACTTCCAAGATGGAACTGGCAATGAATGTAATGGACCTGTAGTCTTCATATGAACCACTTTGACTCTCTGACAAATATCACACTTGGCCACATATTGAGCTATTTCTATTTTCATTTTGGTCCACCAATATCTCTTTTTCAGATCATGATACATTTTGTTGCTACCCAGATGAATGGAGTATCTTGTAGAATGAGCTTCATCAAGAATCTGCTTTCGCAGCTCCTGGATTTTTGGGTACTACCAATCTATCCTTGAACCATACTACATCAGATTCATCAATCTTGAAACATGTTGGTTTTCTAGATCTGACTTTATCTTTGATATGGGCTATGCCCTTACTTTTCCGTTGAGCAGCAATGATCTGATCTTTGATAGTAGACTCGACTATAATATTGGATAGGGAACCTTGTTCTATGATTTGTAAATTTAGATGCTCCATCTCTTGACACAATGTTTGTTGTATAGGTTCTACAATCAGACAATGACAATGACTCTTGCGACTCAGGGCATCGGCAACCACATTAGCCTTGCCCGGATGATAATGCACTTCTAAGTCATAATCTTTGATAAGTTCTAACCATCTTCTTTGCCTCATATTCAACTCTGACTGAGTGAAGATGTATTTCAAACTTTTGTGATCCGTATAGATATGACAGATATTGCCCAATAAATAATGTCACCAAATCTTGAGTGCATGAACAACAGCGGCTAATTCAAGGTCATGAGTGGGATAATGTTCTTCATGCTTCTTGAGTTGTCTAGAAGCGTACGCTATGACTCTACCTTCTTGCATAAGAACACAGCCAATACCAATTCCAGATGCATCACAATAGATATCAAACGGCCTCTTGATATCAGGTTGTGCTAATACTGGTGCAGTTGTCAGCAACTTCTTCAATGTCTGAAAGGCCTTCTCACATTCTGTTGACCAGACAAACTTAGTTTGATTTTTTCAGCAATCCAGTAATTGGCTTCGCAATTCTGGAGAAGTCAGGGATGAACCGACGATAATACCCTGCCAACCCCAGAAAACTATGAACTTGATGAACAGTTGTAGGTGCCTTCCAGTTAAGGACTTCTTCTACCTTGCTCGGATCAACAGCTATACCTTCAGCAGATAGCACATGACCTAGAAATTGTACTTCCTCCAACCAAAATGCACATTTACTGAATTTGGCATATAGCTGGTGATCTCTTAATCTTTGTAGAACAATGCGGAGATGTTCCGCATGTTCCTCTTTGCTCTTAGAATAGATAAGAATGTCATCAATAAACACCATGACAAACTTATCCAACTCGGGCATAAAAACTGAGTTCATCAGGTACATGAAATGAGCCGGGGCATTGGTCAGCCCAAAAGACATGACTAGATACTCATATAGACCATATTGGGTAGTAAATGCTGTCTTCGGCACATCTTCTCGTCTGATCTTAATTTGGTGATAGCCTGATCTCAAGTCTATCTTTGAGAATACCTTAGCTCCCGCAAGTTGATCAAAAAGCAAATCAATTCAGGGTAAGGGGTATTTGTTCTTTATGGTGACTTCATTTAATGGCCGATAGTCAACACATAACCTTAAGGTTTGGTCCTTCTTCTTCACGAAGATAGCAGGGCATCCCTAAGGTGATGAACTGGGTTGAATGAAACCCTTGTCTAACAACTCTTATAGTTGCATTTTTAATTCTTCTAGTTCTTTAGGTGGCATCCTATATGCTCTTCTGGATACTGGTGCTGTTCCCGATTTCAGATCAATTCTAAACTCTACATCTTGGTCTGGTGGTAGACCAGGCAGATCATTGGGAAAGACATCCGTAAACTCACATACCACTAAAATTTTCTTGGCTTCGTCAACAATAGTTGCACAAACTATTTCCACTGTACTATTAGGAAAGGGAAGTTGGATGAGAAGTTGGGTTTTGCTGTCAGCTGCATTTACCCTTATGGTTCTACGCAGGACATCTATGATAGCCCCAGTGTTAGGTTAACCAGTTCATACCAAGGGTCACATCTATATCTTGATCCTTTAATATCAGCATATTGGTAGGGAACTCATAACCTCCCAAATCAATAGGTACATGCTGAACTACCTCCCTTGTATAGATTCGTCCCCCGAGCGACTATATATGATATGGTTCTTTTGTTTCCCTAATAGCTATCCCATGCTTCACAACAAATGTACGATTGATGAATGTATGGGATGCACCAGAATCAAATAAGGTAATTGCGGGATGCTTAGCAATGTGAAACATACCCATCATTATTGGTTCTCCTTCTGGAATAGATTCTACCTAAGTATAGAAGACCCTTCCAGTTTTCTTCTCAGCCTGACCCTTCTGACTATTCTGAGCATTGCCCTTGTACTGATTCTGAGCTTGAGTAACAGGGGCTTTGGGTGCATTAGGATTGTTCTTCCTGGGATACGGACATTCTCGAGAAAAGTGTCTGGGTTTACCACAATTATAGCATGGATAATTGTGATTCTAGGGAGCAACATTGTGGTTTGCATTATTTGTATTATTTTGCTGCTACGGTGCTTGATGAGGATAAGGCGTATTAGTTGCAGGGTGAATAAAGATTTGCTGCCTGCCTTGGCCTTGTTGTGGGCGGAATGGCGTACGGCCATGATTCTGAGGATGGTAGACTATCTTATGACGCTTTCCACTCGACGATCCGGAAGCAGATATTTTCTTTTTCTTCGCCTCCTTGTGCCGGTGGTAATTCTCCTCCGAAGCGATAGCAATGTTGATTGTCTTGTGATAAGTTGCGTTACCACAAGTTGCCATCATGGTCTGAAGTTTAGTGTTCAGGCCTCTAAGAAAATGATTCTTCTTCTTCCTGTCAGTATTCACATACTCTATAGCATACTGCGACAGGTGATTGAAGCACCCAACATAATGCATCATCGGGTGCTCCCCTTGCTTAAGAGCCAAGAACTCTTCTAACTTCATGGTCATCACACCGTCTGGAATATAGTGTGCCCTGAATGCATTCTTAAACTCCCTCCAGGTGATTTGGTGACCAGCGGGCTGTACTGCTACCAAATTTGCCCACCAGGCACCAGCAGCTCCTCGGAGTTGCTGTGCCGCAAACCTTAGTTTCTGAATCTTGGTACAGTGAATCAGCTCAAACTTTTGCTCTATTGTCCTAAGCCAATCGTCAGCTTCTAAAGGTTCTTCTGCTTTAGAGAACACAGGCGGTCGGGTGTCAGTAAAATCAACATAGGTTGACTCATCATTTCCATTATTACGATGACCATGATTAGGGTATGGTGCTTGTTGGTTCTGCGCCAATTCCCTTAACAACCTAGCATTCTCTGCCGTTGTATTGACGAGTGCGGCTATGGCATCTACCATAGTCAAAGGCATTGGTGGAGGATTTGGGCACTCATCATCGTCATGCGAGCCACTAGCACCAGTTCGGGTGATAGGACAAGGCATCTATTAGAGAAACACATTTACTTACATTATTCTTTATTGAAAGCATTTAAACGGTTTCATGCTACAAAGGGTTACTTATTTAAATTACATGTCTTGTATCCCACAAGACAACCCTGGTTTACTAGGAAAGCAGTAAAGGAACTATTACTACTCTGAGCTCTCAGTCTTTGGCATCTGTGCCCATATCGAAGAAACCTCATCTTCATCTGAGAAGTACACTAACTCCTTAGGATCCTCCTCCTCTTCTTCATTCTCAACTTCTCCTGGATCTACAATCATTTCTTCATCTGTAACTTCACCATCCCCATGAGGAGGATGAAGTTGGGCGTACAACATGTGGACATTCTCATGAAGAATGGCATTGTCCATCTCCAGGTCTTCTACGTAGAACTCCAACTCATGGACGTGTTCATTGGCCGCATCCTCTTGTGTCTAGGATTCATTCCGCAGCTCCATGGTCATGGTGATGCCCCTTTACATTTCTACCAGCTCTTCTTGATCTTTGGTATGAGCTGGACGAAGAGTGTTGAGCTCCTTGGTAAGGTTCTTGATGTTGGCAGGATTGCTTGAAGATCCTTCATCTCCTAGTTTCTTGGAACTTCCTTCACCAAGCTCATGGTTTTGCGGTGCCATCTGGTGATGACGGACTCCGTGAAGTCCGGTGGACTTGCGTGCGGTTACCTTGGTCTTTGCCATAGCCTAGTAGAATTTAGGGTAGGACTATAAGAATAGCTTGAGGATAATAGAGGTTAGCAAGAATGGGATTGACATTACTTACCCAACCACTATTAAGGGGAATTATTATTCAAAGTGCTCAAGCATGATGCATGAATCGATCTTACGAATCTAGGTACAAAAGATTTATATAATCATAAGTACTAGATTTTTAGTACATAGGACAAACCTAATCATATTATCCGCCACAAACTTTCAAATAAAATAGGATTGAGGCTAGATCAAAGGTAAGAAGAAAGAAATTTGAACTTTAAAATATCAAGTTTGCTTTCTTTGATCCAAATCAATTTGAAGGTTTTCCAAAGTAACCTACAATGATCTTAGATGAGAACTGCTCTGATACCAGCTGTGGCAGAACCTCCTAAGAAATCCGGCCCACGTGCACCTATCGTTGTCTTGCCAGACCTCGGATAGCGTTCACGAGTTCCCAACAACTCAACAGGTCTGTCGGGTGTCCTCGAGAAACCCAAATCATCCATGATTCTCTTTTCAAACAGGATCCCAATCATAGACATTGCAGATTACAATAGTTTATTCAAATATATACATCAGAGTAAAGATAGCGGAAGTCTTAAGATAACTTAGTTTACAAACCAGTTGTTTTCAAACTTACAATATCATAAGTGTCATACAACCATAGTAGCGGGATAATATTACATTAACTTTATTTATCATACAAACTAGTGCCTTGTCCAAAGGCCATTCATCATTCCTCATCGTCATTGACTTCAAACACAGACATGCAGCAGGGACCAAAACAAGCCTGCGCATGCGACTCACCTACAACAAGGGTTAACAAACCCTGAGTACAAAGGTACTCAACAAGACTAACCCGACGTAACAGGGGTTGAAAGACTTTAGAGATGCAGGGGCTGGGGCAAGGTAAGGATGTAGCAAGATTCAAAGTTCTTTGCCAAAAGCTTACTATTCTTCATCCTATTTTCACGTTTTACCCCTAAGTCCTTTTAGTTCATTATCTCAAACTAAATGTACATTTCCCATATTCCAATCCTTCTCATTCCATTCTTTTCTCATATTTCAGTAATTCACCAGTCCTGCATTGCTTCTATAATGAATCGAGTCTCCATATCTGTGAAGCACCGATAATTCGAATTGATTCAAGTCCGAACTAGGGATTCCTTATCACATGACATATGTAGAACTTAATCTTGCATATATTAACCTTGCTATCCGGATCCTCCTATACTAAGCCGTCTCCACGCCACCCGAGAGCACATCACACCTCAAATCCGGCCACATTCCAGCCATGAGGGTACACGCTACTCCCGCCATCTCTCCACTCCCAGTGTGTGGGCATTCGTCTTAGTATCGGATTAGCCGAAGTAGGCTTACCGGAGTATGTGACCAGCACTACAAAGTGTCTCGTTCAGAAGATCCACAATGAGTGGCCTTTAAGCGACATAGTCAGCAACATTACCCAACATTCAAGATAAGTCACCCGACAAGTCTCTAGTTCGTTCTATCTTCATTCTTTCTTTGGCCAGAATGCCATCTTTGAGTGTATCAAAACTTTTAGTTTGAAAACCTACCATAAAGCATACTAAGCATTCTACGCCTTTGTAAATGAAATCATCTTCAAGGATGGTAAACAATTATAAAGGTAGGCAATGCATCAAGTAGGTAACATTTGAATTAATCAACTTAATGCAATAGGTAACATAGGTGATAAACTCTTCAAAGTAAACAAGGTAATAGTTTAATGCATAAACCGGGGCTTGCCTTTGTTGACGACCTCAGGTTCCGGATCAGTACCACAATTATCGAATCCCGTGACAACCGGGGATTCTTCCAAAACTTGCTCAACTAGAATCAGTTTCACTCTCGGATTCTACACGAAATGATAACATATGCTTTAACATGATGATAATGTAAACATGATGCTTTCATGGTACATGAAATGTAAAAACACCCCGAATACAATTTTCCTTCACGGTACAGTTGCAAGCCAACAAAACCAACTTGCAATTCTACCATCAAGAACCACACATGTGACTTGACCAAATGAACCTTGAAACCCTACTAGTCACAAAACATGACCAAAACAAGATTCAACACTAATCAAACACTTAGGGTTTGCTTTTATTTATTTTTGAATTAATTTGGAAATAAGCCAAAAATGAACTTGCTCCAAATGACCTCAAAATTTTATGTAAGCTTCCTTATGTCAAATTAGTGTACCAAAACAAATTTCATAATTTTTAGAATTATATAGTGGCCTACAAAAATCATGGAAATTGTATTTATCAATTAATGGACTGAATATTTGAACATTAAAAATATATTCAAATTTCAAGTTTCAAAATTTTGAACCATACTAGAGCATGTACAGAGGCTACACACAAAATTTCAGAATTTTTGGAGCTATGATTATTTTCCTACAAATTTCCAAAGATTTAGCACTATTCAAAATCAGAAAATAATAAAACCTCACTGTTCTTCTCCTTTCTCACTGACAGCCCAACCCCACTTGTCAGTGACACATACTGGTCATGGCGGCGCTGCCATCATTGGCCAGCCCAAAATGCACCGACAGTGATGCTCCGGCGAAGCAGACCGCACCCAAATGATCTACACACTCCTATGAACCCATCCCAGCCCTTAGAATGGCAGAAGGCGCACCGGAGAGAGCTCCACGCCAGCCATGGCGGCTCGGGCACGATGGCTCACGGCGTAACCCCGGCAATGGTGCAGTAGAGTCTAAAACAAAGCGAGTATCGCGTTCAGTAGCTCACCACGATCACGCCGGTGCGTTTGGTGAAGACGGAGACGGTCTGGAACAGCCTAGCCACGTCGAGTCGATGGTGGCGGAGCTCCGGCCGGTCTCGGGGAAGAAGATGTTGTGCCAGGCGATTCTAGCCAACCCAAGCGACGTGAGCAAGCCATAGAGAAGCACAAGGCCTAGGCGATCGCGTTGGCATAGCTGGGCACAATGGACGTGGCTCGACGGTGGCTATGGCGAGCGGCGGAGCTAGCTGACGGCGGAGCAGAGCAGAGGGGAAAAACGGGGACGACGGCGGCTGCTGCTTCTATTTATAGACAGGAGGAACATGCCCGGCATTGATAGCTCACGCCCGAGCTTGCCACGGTGCTGGCTACGTGTCAACGCGTGAGGAAGCGGCGCAAATTGATCGGCAGCGACAACCGTGTGGCGTTGGCGGCAAGCAGAGAGGTGGCGTTCAGCTGCTTTTCAATTTTGAGGTATTTATAGAATTGCCACTGCATTAATTTTGCAAATTACTCACAAATTTTCTAAAGAAGTTGAAAATCTCCAAAAATGAAAGTTGCTCAACTTTTCAAACTCTACAACTTTGCTTCAAGGAACATTTTCAAATTCTGCTTCCATTTTGAAATTTGAATTTGGGGTGCATTTAAGCATTTGAATCATTTCAAAATTACTCAAAATTTTATATGTAAACTTGAAAAACTTTGAATACCAAAGTTGATCCACATAAAATAATCTTCAACTTTGCTTTTTGCCTCAACCCCAAATCCCAAATGGATTTTGAATTAGACAAAAGGGGCAAAAAGGACTTTTGTGATTTGAATTTGAATTCAAATTTGATTTGTTTTCCTTTTACTTTAACTTTGATTTTTGACCAGTAACATGGCCCATTAGGGTTATTTGAGTCAAATGACACATGACCTCACATGATCACATGAAATTTGACCCTTGTGGTCATGATCTCTATTTAGGGTTTTGAATCACATCACATGAAATAACAACATTATGAAATAAAGCTTATTCAGTGAATGCATTCAAAATTTTCTACTTTATGAATGCTTTGCAATGCATATGATGACATGTCAAGTTTTAGTGCTAGGTCAAAACACCAGAGGTGTTACATTTATATGGGATAGAAAAGTACTCGACAAATCAAGAATGTTTGTCAAAATAGCGCACATAGTTATTTACAAGGCTAAGACGAAAGCAAGACAAAGTACTCGGCAAGTCAAAGTAACTCTAACCAATTGGACAAATCATCCAAGGAATAAACAAGGCATCTAGGCAGAGAAGACATCAACAAAAATCTTCATTCAAAAGAAGCATAATGTCATTACAAGGCACGGGCGTAAAGGTCAAATACATCAAGTCTCATCATCAGGAGGAGAGGAGAACAATATTAAGATTATCTACTATTCTACTAGCTAAGCCTTCAACCTCAGGCTCCATCCTCTCAACGGCATCAATGTATTCTTGACTATCAGCTTCCTCTGCTATCTTGGACAAAGGAGCCGATGGAGAAAGAACCCAGACCTAGGCTAGGACATTCTTGGTACATAGTTGAGCGCACCTCTTCACAAACTCTTGGAAATGAGTCAGAATTCGAGGAATCAACTGAGCCCAAGATTGCCCATCATTTGCTAGAGTTCGAAGAACGTCGGCTACTGAGCGAAAGGATTTCCACAAAGCCTTCCAGTTTTTAGTAGCCATCGCCAACTTGCTAGACAAGTCTTCAATAGTTTTTTGGGCCTGCACAAGATCTCTATCAGCTCCATGCCTAATTTTTTGGGCCTGCACAAGTCTTCAGTAGCCGTCGCCAACTTGGAGAAAGTACTCGAATAAAGAAAAATAGCTCACAGCAGGAGGAGGGTTCTTGGCGCAATACTCAACAATAGCGTAAGGAACGACATTCACCCCTTTCAGCATCTTTCGAAGACGCTCGAGCACCTCCTCATCAGTCAACTCAAGGGCAGGGACCATACGAGATGGATCCTCTGCCCCAGAGTACTGAAAACCAAAGTTTTCTCGCTCTTTAAGAGGTTGGACTCGATGGCGAAGAAAATTGGAAATAATGCCAAGGCCGGTCAAACCTTGCTATTTCAGAGTATTTATCCTCTCAACAAGCAACTTGATCGCCTGGTTCTCATAATCAGTCAAGAGTTTCTTTTCCCATCGATCGTTAACCGTGGGACCAGAAGAAGAATGAATGGAAAGTGGAGGAATCATGTTGGTGGAATAAAACCACTTGGAACGCCAATCCTTCACAGAGTCAACTAAGTCATAATCAAAGAATTTAATTTTGAGACCCTAACGGAACTGAATACCACACTCGCCAAGAACAGAAGTGTCATCACGGCGGGGTTGTGGTTTCAGGTGAAAGAAGAAATGGAAGAGGGAAAGAGAAGGAGGAATTCCAAGAAAGGTTTCGCAAAGATGAACAAAGACAGAAAGATGGAGGACAGCATTGGGGGTAAGTTGGTTCAAAGCAACCCCAAAATAATTAAGGAATAGATGGAGGAAGGTAGAAGCGAGAAGGCAAAGTCTAGCATAGACAAAGGAGACAAAGAGGAAGATCTCACCAGGACCAGGAGCAGGGACCCGATGCTCACCTAGAGCTCTCCATTCAGCAAATTTCTTGCTCTGGATCAAGCCATCACTGACAAGCTCGCAAAGCTACTCTTCGGTCATCGTTGGAGCTAGCCAAGACTTCTAGGTAGCCCTCATGGCCATGAACTCCTGATTCTCAATCATGGAGAGTGATGATTCCTCATCCATGAAGGTTGATTGGGACTTGCTTGCGGTTTTCTTCTTATCCATGTACTAATAGAGGCAAAAAAGCAACTAGGGGAAGAGAAAGCTTGGACGGTGGTGCTAAGACGGCGGCGAAAATGGTGACAACGGATGTCTGAGAGCTAGGGTTTCAAGGCAAGAGAAGGGCAGTAAAGAAAAAGAAGATGAAGGGTCTTTAAATAGATTTTACAGCGATAAAAATGGCCCACCAGGCCCGTTAAAGCACCGTGTGAGAAAGCAACGGTCCATTTACTGACGTAGCTAAAATGATGGAGGGCACAAATCCACACAATGATACAATTCAACGGGCAAATTTCGGACTTATCCATCTAGCATTACGGCGGAGTTATCAGATTACTGCAAAAAACAACCTGTCAACAATGAAGAAAAAGAAGGGCTACCTCACAAGGAACATAAGAACTTGGTTATTACGGAAAGAACTCGGTAATCTCATGAACGACAGGGATCACAATAGAAAAGTAAAGGACAACTCAAAAGACAAGATTTGTTCCATTACAAACAACCTCAAAAATAGAAGATTACAAATCTTACTAGACTCAACGAACTCGGTACCATGAAAAGCAAAGTAGCAAAGAGGAACATGGACACGGCTAGGCTCTAGAACGACTACGTGTCCCAAATTGCTACTTGGAAGGACAAACCGCCATCAGCCACATAGTTTTCTTCAAAGGACGGACGTAGTGCATCCAATGCGGAAATTAGTAGCATGGTAGGACAACATGGAGCAGAGAAGGCCGACAGGCATCTGTCTACCCAAGATCGATTTGATGCTGGATATGGTGTTGATCTACACCGGATAGTCTCAGGATAGGCGATGAGGATCAACCCAGAACTGTCAGATATAGGAACAAAGCCCACATCACAAGACTTCCTCCAACTACCGCCACGTACATCCTGGCACAATGCTACTACAAGATTAGCCTACCTCTAATCCCTATCACAAGACTTCCTCTAGCTATGACAAGACATACAGGAACTACAAAACACGTCCAAGGACTGCTCTACTTCACAAACTACCATGTTCATGACCACGAAGATTTCAACAGAATGTTCAATGGATGAAAACAAGCACTCTAGGAGGGTATTTATAGATCAAAGGAGCGGTGCACATGGACTAGGAGTACCAACGAAATAAGCCTAACAAAGGACATAGTGAAAAGACAGGACTCAATAATGGAAGACTCTAGCGAGAGGGAACAGTACTTGAAGACGAGCATATTTAGAAGAATATACCAATGCAGTACAACCCGTGAACAAAAGGCATTTACACTCAACCACCACCATACAACTACATCTGACAACAGCAAACTACCAAAGAATACGCCAAGACTCTGCATCCAAGTTCTTCCTGAACAAAACAACCCAGATATATGCTCGGGGGCTGCAAAAGGAGAGGTGTACAGTTCTATCAAACAACTCAGATTCAGGACCCTTCAACTTTTTGTTCCAAATAGCAAGAGGCTTGGGGGCTACACTCAATGACTTCAAGACCACAGGATAAAAAGAACCCAGACATAGCTATATCCGAGCTCTTTCTGATAGAAAGAACCCAAACACAGCTAAATCAGAGCTCTTTTCAACAAGGAAGCCGAGGAACCTTCCAACGTTAAATCAGGAAGATTTCAAGACAAGACCCTCAAGCTCCTTATGCCAAACAGCAAGAGGCTCAAGGGCTACATCCAAATGGGAGTACTTTTTTCTTCAAAAAAGTACACACCAAGCAAAGATCTCATGAAGCGCTACATGGTTTCGCTCAAGAAAGCACTCAGACAACGTTTGTTCCTGCTCGCTGAGACTTGAAGAAACAAGACGAGGCTTCCAGAACTCACCTATGAAGTGCTCGGGGGCTTGTCGGTGTGGGACCCATGGGATACCTCATAAGGAAGGGAAAAGACCTAGTCTAATTAGGATTCTTCTCCTATAATCTTAGTAGCAGTATTACTCTATAATCCTACTAGGAACTCTCATTGTAAATCGACCAGGACTCTGGTCTCCTGACTATATAAAGGAGGGCAGAGCTCCTTGGATCGAGAGTTCAAGACAACAATTATACAACAAAAACACTTTACAATCAATCCAACACTGACTAGATGTAGGGCTATTACTCGATCCATGATCGAGGGCTCGAACCAGGATAAATCGACTATCTCTTGCGTTAACCGTTGAGTTCTGCATACGCTGAAGCCCGAACATACTGCCCCGGGTACCCCCGTGGCAGGCTATCGGTGGTCAAACATCGACAGTCATGGTAGGTGCCTTTGATGTGCACAATTTGGTCCAATATGAAGTTGCAAAGGTCGCCGACGAGCTCTAAGAGTTGGTCATCTTTGTATGGGTCTCTTTTCATTTCTTTCTCTTCTTTCCACTACAAGAGAACAAGTTTTGGTTTAGTATTTTTATATCATGTGCGAAGTTTTTATACTATGGGTGAAGAGGTTCAAACTTACCCTTAAGGGGTGTCTCCTATAGGCACCGGTGTTACTCATCATAGAACATACATAGTATCCATAATGTACACTCCTAGGCTTCTGTTTGGGGGACTGTGTGTTTTGCATATGGAAATGTTAAGTAATGTTTTTAACAGCCATGTAATGGAGTACTAAAGTAAGTTACACTTACTGCACATAGTGTTTTTATAGCCAGCATTTTCTTCCTTACTGGATCATGCCTTCCGTGAGGTTTATTGATATAGAACCTGAATGTCCTGTTTGGATTATTTTAGCAAATGCAACTTGTTAGTATCCAAAAGTGAACGTTACAAGTATGTATACAAACATATAAGCTAATGAGGATTGTCGATATGTATACATCTTGAGAATATATGAAGTCTTTGTATGTCACCGGGTCCCTATCTATTGAATCAAAGACCCATGACATGCTCCTCCTGACATCGACGCCTATACAGATCTAGTGGTTGCTACATGAATTTAATCATAGAACTAGATAAGCTCTTTTGCATCAAATAAAATATATCAAACAAAGCTTTAAGTATAGAGTTGAACTTACTCGAAGTTGTATGGTAGCCATATAGTAGAGTGATGTTGGAGATTTTTAAAAGCCAGGGCAATGTATGTCGAAACCTTAAGGGACTCTTGCCATAGTTTTTTCGCACAGATGTCCTCTTTCTCCTGAAGGGTCTTTCCAGCAGCTAGCTCTTTGGTATCCAATTTTCACTGTCTAGGGTAATTAAAATTTGTTTGTGCTATAGCTTGAGGGTCTATATACCCAGCTTTCACACTTGGCATTTGTTTTACAATGTCCATTTGCATTCTACAAATCATGGCGTGGGTTAGTTACAACAAAATCCAAAGATTACATTCATATCATATCGGGAGGGCAAGGACTTACTGGAACCACGTGCGAATTAGATTCATTTTCATTGCTCCAAGGTGAAAGCATGTCTGCATGTCATTGAAGTCAAAGATAATTTTCCTAGCTGGGCTTCCAAATGTGCCGGCAGGGAAGCATGCTTGTACGAGGTCTATGCTCGTTAGTAGAACACACAATCACCAATCATGGAACCTTCTCATTCCAAGTGGTAGGCGCTGGATGTCCCGGATTGGTAGGAAGGGCTTGCCTCTTTCATATATAGGGGCGGCTGATAATGATGTCAAGTTCCTCACAAGTTCTTGATCATCAGCTCATATTCCATATAATGTATGGACTTGGACAATTTCATCATCGGCAAAACAAAGGAGAGGAGAGGAGAGGGGAGATTTGGCAAAAAAAGCAACAGTTGCTTAGCAAACATAGAGTAGCAACTGATGGCAAAAATAGCAAAAAATAGAGGAGAGGGGAGCTTTTGACGAGCATCATCCTCACCTGATGATTCATTTGAACTTGTAAACTATGGTCAGTGTAGAACACAATTTACTGCACATATATGAATTTCAGCAAGTTCAAATCAAATGAACGATAGGTTTTCAAGCATACAAATTTGTAGATAAATACAACCTATGGTTGGATTTCAACTTTTAAAGTCCTACTCCAACAGCAAAGAAAAGGTCGTAGCTCACAAGCAAGGTTGAACAATGTATACATAGGGAGACACCAATCAAGATTTTTAGGTGAGACATTTCTTTCTTGATTGATGATTGGCAAGATACACCAAAAGAAAAGCCTTAAGTTCTCTGATAATGAGATTGCCCAAGATGATGAGAAGGGAATAGTCAATAGTAACCAATCTGCTCGTGGTGACTTCACTGAAGCAGTTGCCATAGCATCATCTTTCAAGGAAATTGCAATAGTTTCTTCAAAAGATATACTACAACTAGAATGAAATACATCTAATTTGTAAGAGATAAATCATTTGGCTAGGGTAATGTCTCTACAGTCCCCCAAACAATTCCTATATGGTTATGCCCAGCGGATTAGGATATTTCAATTTATTGCTTGAAATATGAAATATCAAGTACCCAGATTATTATTTTACTCTTCTCTTAAGTCCTAACCAATAGCTTCTAAAGACAAGGATAGCAAGAGGTTACTTTCATGCTAGAAAAAAATAGTTCTAGTACATTTAACAAGATTAGAATAATAAGATGATATCATACTCTCAGCTCAGGATTACACCTTTTGTTTTAAGATTCATTGCATCATTGTTTTCTAGAGTTCCATGTATCATTGATCTTTTTTTCTCAAACTTTGACCGACAAATTTATTTAATTATTGACTTATAAGTACTAAAGTGGAAAGCATACCACTAAAACTGTCATCAAAATAACTTTGAGCATACCTTGGATGCCCTTTTACTCAAAAGTGTATAGAAAAGACAAATAGTCAAAGAAATTGAAAATATCAAAGGTGCCATATATTCAAAAATAGAGGGAGTGGACTTCTTTTCCCATTTATCCTTAGAAAAATACTACTAATAGCAAGTAACAACACAGCAATATAGTGACTATATTGCTATATAAATTGCAAGCATTCACACTTTAAAAGACTATTTGGGTCATTCCATTGATGTGGAAAGATTTGTCAAACTTTGAGCAAAAGCGCAGTAGCAAAAATAAGTTTTTTCATGAAGCATAGTGACAGTAGCAAAAATAATTTATGCACCGGAACTGAATATTCATATATGCACATTTATCTATTGTTAGTGATGTATGCAGCCGGGGAATGGAGAAGGGGTTGGGAGTACCTGTAGAAGACTTGACAGAAGGGACGTCACCGGCTATGCGCGGTGGCCAGGGATATAGACATCGGAGAGCACGGGCAGCTGGGCCACCCATTGTTGGAGGAGCACGGATGCCAGAGAGCATGGGAGGCAGCGGCAGAAGTAGATGCTGAAGAGCGCGCGTGGGCTGGCGAGTTTGGTGGTCAAGGTCGGAGAGGGAGCGCTGGTGGCGGGGACGCCAGCTAGAGCATGCGGCCGAGCCAATAGAGCTCAAACCCTAGCCCCCACCGAAGTCATCAGAGCACGCACATGGGCCGGTGAGGTCGGAGGTATAGGTCCCAGATAGGGCGGTGGTAGGGAGGCCGGCGCTGCGAGCTCGATCTAGCAAACCCTAGCCGCCCAGCGGCTGTGGAAAGGCGGTGGTTGGGGAACGGTGGATGGAGGCGCAGTAAGGTGAGTATGGAGGAGGTCAGAGAAAGCGGTTGTAGGCCACGGAGACGGCGGCGACGGCAATGGGGGCGGCGGAGAAAAAATTCGGTAGCCTGCCGATGTCCGAGAGGAAGAAAGCGCCTAGGACTTAGAATAATTTTGGCCTCCCGCGAGCTCTTGCTTATATACCGAAGGTCATTTGTAGGGGCGGTTCCTGAGTAAGCCGCCCCTACAAATATTTTTTAATTTATTTTAATGAATAATTTTGTAATTTATATATAAAGAACACAATGTAAATTTATATAATACTTTTTTGATAATTCTATATATGTATAAATAAATATATATATAAATAATTTCATGATATATATATATACAGATATAATTATATATTTTGTTCTTTACAAATAGAATATTTTAAAAATTGAATTTTTGAAATTTAAAACAACTAAAACAATTTCATCTCCACTAAATGACCTCAAATAAAACTTTTGTAAACATCAAAGTTGTAGAACTCATCAAGATGTACAACTTATATTTTGGTCATCTTTTCATTTGACCAAATTTAAACAGTTCAAAATTTTCATTTCAATAAATGTCAACTTCAAATAAGATTTTGAAACCTTAAATGATTTCAAATAAGAAAATCATGAACATAAAAGTTGTTGAACACATCACTATCTACAACTTTTATTTTGGTCATCTTTTCATTTGACAAAATTTGAAAAGTTTCAATTTTGAATTTTAATAAATGGCAACTTCAAACAAGATTTTGAAACCTTAAATGATTTCAACTACAAAAGTCGTGAACATAAAAGTTGTTGAACTCATCATTATCTACAACTTTTATGTTGGTCACTTTTTCATTTGACAAAGTATTAGTAAACATTATTCACAAATTCACATATCACTCATAGTTTCGTGAAATATATGAGAGACATGTTGATTTATGAACAATTTTTACTATCACTTTGTCAGATAAAAAAATAACCAAAATAAAAGTTGTAGATCTTGATGAGTTATACATCTTTGGTATTCATCACTTTTTCAGCTGAAATCATTTAGTGTTTTAAAATCTTGTTAGAACTTGTCCTTTTTTTAAATTTGAAAATTTGAATTGCTCAAACTTTATCAAATGAAAAGAATGAATCAAATCAACAAAGTAACTTGATAGGGCATGATTTTAGAAAATTTTAGGAAAAAATCATCACATTTGGAGTTAGTATGAGAGAGAAAGACTAGTTACAAATTTTATCCAGAGATTAAAAAGAAAAATCATAACTGTTCATGATGATTAATGATGAACAAGTGTGATTTCTATTTTTAATCTTTGGCTGAAACTTGTAACTAGTTTTTCTCCCTCATACTAACTCTAAATGTGATGTTTTTTCCTAAGATTTTCTAAAATCATGCTCTATCATTTTAGTCTGGTCATCTATCTTTGTCACTAATTTTGGACAATTCAAATTTTGAATTTTATAAAATGACAACTTCAAACCTGATTTTCAACCACTAAATGATTTCAGCTAGTAAACGTGATGAATATAAAAGTTGTATAACTCATCAAGATCTCCAACTTTTATTTTGGTCATTTCTTCATTTCATAAAGTGTTAAGTGCTTGTTTTAAGTATTTCAATAGTAGTCCAAACATGTTGCAGTAGTAATAAGTGCCTATTTCAAGTGTCTGCGTGTTACAGCTGTTTTAGTAGTAATAGAGTGGATGTTGCAATAGGTTCATCTGGATGTTGCAAAGGGTAGTCTCACACACATGCATAAATATAGTCTCATACATATACATAAATATATAGTCTCACACACATGCATAAATGAAGTCTTACAAACACACACACTTACACAAACACTCTACGTTCAACAAGTAGCTAACCCGCTGTAATGACTTTTCCCTGGACACCTTTTCGTTCCCATAGCAATATGTCTTTGGGTAGGTTCTTTTTCACAACACTGATCTTCTTAGGAAAGTCTATGAATAGTGGCATCTCATCGTAGTTATTGTAAGCTTCAACATCGTCCACGCTATCAACTCCGATAATGTGTTGTTTCCCAGAGGCAACCACGTGCTTTGTTTTCTTCTTCGGAGGGAGGTTACTTTATGGGTCAGGCATATAGAAAACTTGTGCGACACGTAAAGCGAGCACCCAAGGGTCATCTTGGTAGCCTAGATTCTTGAGATCTAGGACTCTCAATCCGATCTCGTTCAGTTGGTGTTGTTTGATCCAGCGGCATCGAAACAGGGCCACCATTATATCCCTTCCATAGTCAAGTTCCCATATCTCTTCAATGATGCTGAAAGTATTAGATCTTTTGCCCCACTCCATCGAGAGCTTCTATTCGAACGTGCTATTTTGGTTCATATATTTACTATTGAAAGCATCTAGGCCCCTAGTTGGGTTTCGGTGATTAATGACAATACGAGATTATTGTGACTAATGTATGTTTTGTAGATGCAATTAAGTTAGGTCATGGTAATGACAATTGATTGGGCAATCATGGTTGTCATGCCCCTATGATGGAAATCATTTCATTTTTCAAAGGATGGATGACAAGGTTAAGGATGGACTAGTTCTAAGTGTTGTTTGGAGTTGAAGAGACACTTAAAGTAGTTTAGGACTTTATTTTTTCTTTGGTCGTACTATTAAGGGGGTATGGATGGGTAGCTTGACCTAGGTGAGTCTAGTGGGTTAGGTGTGGTGCACACTTGTCAAAGCTAGCACTAGATATCTCCAAAATAGTCCTTAGATCAATTGGAGCAAACTTCATTCACATATGATTGTGAGTTGGAAGTGAATGGAGGGTCAAATGTTGACTGAACGCTGGTTTCGGTGTGACCGAACTCTGGTGCAGAGTCCGATCAATTCATTTGATCAAGGTGAAGTCATCTGGATACGACCGGATGTTGAGTGAAATGTGACCGAACGCTGGGTGCCAGAGTCTGGTCAACTCCAGTAAGGTTCTAGAGAGGGAGAATCCTGATCGGACGCTGTCCGATCAGTGCTAACCGAACGCTGGTTAGGTTTTGGCTACTGACCAGACACTAAGTAGCAAAGTGACCGGACATTGGGTTCCACAGTCCGGTCAACATCAGTAAGGTTCAAGAGAGCAGTTTTTATGACCGGACATGTCTGGTCAGTGCTGACCAGATGCTAGTCAGTATTCGGTCATAACTTAACTGCTTGGTTGTAGGGAGAACTGACCGGTGCGTGCGGTCACCTTGATCGGAGCGTCTGGTCAACCCGTAGTGGCACATAATGGTTTGTTTTGAATGAAGGGTTATAAATACTTCCTCTATTCACTTAAGGGATCACTTTTGCTCATTCCAACAGCTAAGAAACACCCTTGAGAGTGCCAAGAAGAGCAATGTCCTAGTGAGGTGATTGAGATTTGAGAATCCAAGAGAGAGGCCTCATTAGTGAAAGCAAGAGTAGCAAAGTGTGCATCCACCCTTCTCATTAGGCTTGTCGTGGTCAAGTGAGAGTTCGTGCTTGTTACTCTTGGTGATCGCCATCACCTAGATGGCTTGGTGGTGATTGGGAGCTTGGTGATCATCCAGCGGAGCTTGTGGATGACCCAACTCAAGTTGTGAGCGGTTGTGGGTGATTCACCACGATGGAGTGTCGAAGAATCAACCCATAGAGAGCACTTGATCCTTGCACGGATCAAGGGAGAGCTACACCCTTACGCAGGTGCTCCAATGAGGACTAGAGGGGAGTGGTGACTCTCCGATACCTCCGCAAAACATCACCACATTCCTTCTTCTCTCTTTACTTTAAGCATTTACTTTGAGCAATTCAATTCTTGTCTTTACATTCATAGAATTACCATGTTAGAGTAGGATTGGAATATAGGTTGCTAAACTTTTGTGCATTAGAACAATATAAACACTTTCTAGGCACAAGGGGTGAAGTGGGTTAACTGTAGGGTTTAATTATTGCAAAGAATTTTAGAATTAGCCCAATTCACCCCCCTATTGGGCATCTTGATCCTTTCAATTGGAATCAGAGCCTCGTGCTCACGTATTTAGGCTTAACCGCCTAGAGAAAGATGTCTCATGGGGATGGACCTCCTCCTATCTTTGAGGAGAATAATTTTCCTTATTGGAAAATCTAGATGTTGGAATACTTAGATCCGCCTCACAAGGATTTCCAAAACCTTGGGATCCCACGCACCTTGAAGGCGATGAAGTGAACTATGAGAAATGGAATGTAAAGGCTCGAAACACTATCTTTAGAGGCCTTTGCAAAGATGTGTTTAACTGGGTGAGGAACCACAAGGACGCCCATGCACTTTGGTCGGACATTTGTGCGCTCCATGAGGGAACTAAGAGCGAGCATGAGGAACGCTATCATCTCATAATGAAAAAGCTTAATTCCTTTGAGATGCTTCCTAAAGAGAGTGCTAATGAAATGTACTCACACTTGAATGTTCTTGTAGAGGAAGTCAATGGGCTTGGACTCACTCAAATGCAACCATCTGATGTTGTAAGAAAAATATTGAGTGTCCTCCCCATTAATAAATATGGGCATATTGTGACCGTGCTTCATCAAGGTGTTCTTTCCACCGCTACACGAACTCAAATCTTGGGAAAGATCAATGCTCATGAGATGTACATGCACATCACACCACAAGATGGCTCATCCTCTACCAAGAAGAAAGACAAAGACTTAGCATTCAAGGCTAGCCAAGAGAAGGGCAAATCAAGAATTGAGTATGAGAGCTCAAGTGATGATTAAGTTGATGATGCAAGTCTTACTCTCATGGTGAGAAGAACCACCAAGATGCTAAAGAAGCTCAACAAGAGTGGCATCAAGTTCGATGGCAAGAAAAAGAAGTTCTTCACTAGCACTAGATGGAAGCCAATCTCTGAGATGGATTGCTACAATTGTGGAGAACTTGGTCATCTAGCACATCAATGCACCAAGCCTAAGAAAGACAAGTACAAGAAGAAGAACAAGGACAAGAAAGATGACTCAAGTGATGAAGATGAAGATGAAAAGAAGAAAAATAAGCCATACAAGAAAGATGGCAAGAAGGACTTCCACAAGAAGAAAAATGGGAAGGCATACATCGTCGGTGATTGGCTCACGGACATTGATTCATCTAGTTGCTCATCCGATGATGATAGTGATAATGAGAAGGTGGACGCAATTGTGATTGACTCTTCATCATCTTCATCGACACCACTGCCATCATCCTCTACACACCTATGCCTTATGGCCAAGGGTGAACGGAAGGTACCAAATGATGATGATAGTAGTGGTGATGATCATGCTAACAATGATAATAGTAGTGATAGTGATAGTGATGATGATGAATATGAATCACCTTCATATGATGATCTTGTTAAATTGCTAAATCAATATACTAAGATCATTAGAAAGACTAGAGCTAATAATGACAAGCTAGAAGCTAAGAATGATTCTCTTTTAGCTAAATGTGTTATAGCCGAAAAGGCTAGTGTTGAGCTTAGAGAAGCAAATGAAGCTATGTCATCCAAACTTAAGGAGCTCAAATCTTCTAAGAAAGAGCTTAAAGATAAACATGATAAACTTGAGGGGATGCATAAAGAGCTCATCACTAGCCACAATATGCTAAAAGAAGAATATACAACTCTCAAGATAAATCATGATAATCTTGTTATTGCTCAAGAATTTTTATCCAATGAGCCACATGGTGCTACTAACGATGTTGTTAAGATTGATATAGCTACATTATGTGATGATTTAATTGTTGAGAGCATTGAGCAAGGATCTAGTAGCAAAGGCAAGCAAGTGGTTGAAACCGACAACTATGATGAGTATGTCAAGCTCAAGCATGATAATGAAAAGCTCAAGAAAGATCTTGAAGAGCTCAAAACCACCAACACTATAGTGCTAGAAACTCTTGATCATGATGGTGATTTGATTCTTGAGAATGAGAAGCTCAAAGAAGAGAACAAGAAACTCAAGGAAGAGAAAAATAATGATGCACTCAAGGAAGAGAACAAGAAGCTCAAGTTGGAGAAAGAGCATCTCAAGATTGGATTGAACAAGTTCACAAGAGGAAAGCATCTTCAAAGTGAGCTACTAATGAACACCGTCATGAAGATGGATAGAAGTGGCATTGGGTATTTGACAAACCAAGAGAAGAAGGCTCAAGCTCAACAACAACAACACAAGTCAAAGCCAAAGCCAAAGAGGTGTTTTGAGTGTGGACAAGAAGGCCATTTTGCCCATGAGTGTCAAACTCCACCACCACAACCCTTGCCCAAGCATGCTAGACCCTTTGCTTTCAATGCTCATTACATGCTTAGAAAGGACTCTAGTGGAAAGATAAAAGTTATGTTCTTAGGACCTCCCAACAAGAATAGGCCTAAGAAAATTTGGGTTACAAAGTCACTTGTTGAGAAAGTCAAGGGCCCTCAATAAGTTTGGGTTCCTAAAGCTTGATCTCTTGTGTGTAGGTGAACTACAAGACTGGTGGAAGTGTCATGGTAATGACAATTGATTGGGCAATCATGGTTGTCATGCCCCTACGATGGAAATCATTTTGGTTTTCAAAGGATGGACGACAAGGTTAAGGATGGACTAGTTCTAAGTGTCATTTGGAGTTGAAGAGACTCTTAGAATAGTTTAGGACTTTGTTTTTTCTTTGGCCATACTATTAAGGGGGGTATGGATGGGTAGCTTGACTTATGTGAGTTTAGTGGGTTAGGTGTGGTGCACACTTGTCAAATCTAGCACTAGGTAGCTCCAAAATAGCCCTTAGATCAATTGGAGCAAACTTCATTCACATATGATTGCGAGTTGGAAGTGAATGGAGGGTCAAATTGTAACAGAACCGACCAATTATACGAAATTAAGTAAGAAAATCCCCCACCAGAGTAGACGATTTAGCAAACTTAAGCCCGTATAACCCGGTAGTCCGTGAAATCACGAAGGATTTCAAACCAACTCACATACCAGCCAAGATCGTAATAAGTTTAGCGGTCACCATCACATATTACATGAAAGTTCGCATCATAGGTACATCAGAGTTTAAACATAGTTATTATAAAATGAGTTCAAATAGAAGTAGCGGAAGCCATTTGTTCAAAACCACACACACTCACACGGAGTTCAAATACAGTGCCAGCTAATGATCAACTCCAACAAAAGCATCAGACGAGACGTAAGGAATGACCATGCCCATGGTCCTAAGCATCACCCATCATAGGATAAAGGTAGTTGATACAGTAGCCATAATACATCTGCCCATTTGCAACAAGTGGGAACAAAACCCTGAGGACGAGAAGGTACTCAGCTAGACTTACCCGACATAACCGAAAATAAAGTGACACCAAGGATTATGAAGGGCTTTATAGTAGGGTAGCTGTCTCATTTGCAAAAAGAGGCATTTTTACCATTTCAAGAACCTTTCCAAAAGCATTATTGTCAAGTTAATTATTATTAACCTGTCGACTACATTTGCACCTATACTAGAGCAAGCATGTGATTAAGCAAATAATGATAACCAATGATCATTAACAACTTCCATAATGTCATATTCATTATAACTGTCCAAGTGTTCCATCAACATTACTACGATGAAGTAACTCTAGTCAAGTGTTCACTATCCAGTGAACGATGGTGATTCGAATCGATTATTAACCAGCTAGTAATTGATTCCTTACACAAACCTCACTCACGCGTTAAAGTGAGGTATCGGTCACCGAGTCAACTATCAAGGAAAAATCTCGAGTTTGCCAGGAACCACATGTACCCAGGGGGCCGACTGACTGCCTTTCGGTCTTATCATCATGCCTGCCATTTTGAGCAAGTTATAAATTCCCAAAGCATTTAAATAGAAATCTAAAAATCATTTCTTAAATCCTTTCAAAAATCAGCTGATGAAAACGCTGGGTGCACCCGGTGCTGTGCACCTAGACCCGAGTCAGGGCGCTGATGAGCGGGCCCCCATGGGTCAACGGCCCCCACCTGTCAGTCAGACCAAAATAGGGGCGGAGCTGACCGGCCGGCTCTCGCCGACGGTGAGCTAGCCGGCGGCGCGGTCACCACCAGCAGCTCACCTGTGATGAGGCGGACGTGGTGCACCAAGAGAAGGCACGGGAGGAGCTCGGAATGGGGCTCGATGATGTGCATGGCAGAGCGGTGGTGCGGCTCATCGGCAGTACGCCAACTCCAGCCACGGCAGGGCATGGGCAGGCGCGCACGAGGTTTGCGAGGGCAAGGTGGTGCTCATGCGCGCGAAAGGAAGGAGAGAGGTGGAGCGGAGAGGGGGTGTCCACGGGAGCGGAGCTCTCCGGTGAGCTTGGTCATGCTCCAACGAGCGATTCCCGAGGAAGGGGAGCTTACCATGGCAAATCGACATGAGCACAAGGTGCGCGAGGTGGAGGCGCAGCTGCTGGCGAGATGGAGTGGTCGACGGCGAGCTGGGACGGCCGGGCAAGCTAGTTCCGGTGAGGCACACAGTGGCGGAGGTGAGCACGTGCGTGAGAGTTGCTGCTGCTGCTGCTCTGTGGCTGGCGGACTGAAGAGGGAAGTGGGGAGCACGGCGCGGTCGGTAGGTGAATACGAGCGCGTGGAGGGCGAGGCAGGCCAGCTGTGACGCGGCGAGCTTCGCCGATGCATGGCGGCCACGCGGCATGCGCGCTCTGGCGTCGGTCAGGCGCTAGCTCACGGGAACGGGCATGGCTTCGGCGCTGAGGCAGGCCGGGCGAGCGAGTTGGGCTAAGGCGAAGGCGCGGGCGCGGTGAGGAGTGCTGGGCCGGCTTCGGCTGATGGGCCAGAGGTGAGGCGTGAGGCCCAACTTAGGTGAATTGATCTTTTTCAAATTATTTTCAAATACTTTTTCATTCAAACAAAATTTTGAACTATTTTAAAGCAGTTTCAAAAGTTGGTGTAAAAATGAAAGTTGCTTAAAAATTTATTCTCTACAACTTTGCTTTTAAGACCAAAGTCAAATTCCAAATAGAGTTTGAATTACAAAATAAACATCAATATTAATTCAAAACCCTAATTTTGAAGAATTATTTAAATCAAAATTTGGCAAAAATTTAAATACAAACTTTGCTTCCAATTTGTATCGTAAATATTAATAAGCTATCCTAGTGATCAAAACAAGAAATCATGGCATCCGAACATGAGCATGGCATTTCACATTGTTTTAAACATAATGAATTTCAATCAACTTAAGCACCACATGAAATGATACTTCATTTCTTTCGAAATGAAATGCATGAATGATGCTTATGCATGAGGTGATGATGATTATGCTCATGGGATGAAATGGTAATGCATGCTTAACACCGAGGTGTTACAACCCTCCCCCCTTATAAAAATCTCGTCCCGAGATTTGGGTTACGAAGCATTTGTTATAAAAATCTTCATAAGCTTTTTGTAGATATTCTCCCGTTTCCCAAGTTGCATCTCCCTCATCATGATGAATCCACTATATCTTGTATGTTTTCACCATACTATTCCTGAGTAGCACATTCTTTAGTGTCTAAAACATGGACCGGTTGCTCATGATACACCAAATCTAATTTGAGTTTGATGCCTCGAGGTTCTATTCTTTCCTTCGGAACACAAACACTTCTTAAGTTGTGATACATGGAAAACTGGAAATACGGTACTCATTGTCTCAGGTAACTCTGTCTTATAAGCTGCTGGACCTCTTTTTTCCAAGATCTTGTATGGTCCTACGAATCTAGCGGCAAGCTTTCTTCGGACTCCAAACCGTTTCTTCTTCATTGGCGTGACCTTCAGATAAACATAGTCACCAACTTCAAACACAAGGGGTCTCCTTCTTCTATCTACATAACTTTTCTGACGTGATTGGGCTACCTTCATATTTTGTTGAATAATATGAACTTTCTTCTCGGCCTCTTCTACAAAGTCAATACCATAATACCTTCTTTCTCCTGGCTCGACCCAATTCAGTGGTGTTCTACAGTTTTTGCCATACAAAGCTTCGAATGGAGCCATCTTGATGCTTTCTTGATAACTGTTATTGTAAGCAAACTCAGCTAATGGTAACCATGACTCCCATGAACCCCTAGAAGACAACACATAGGCTCTTAACATATCCTCTAGAATAGCATTCACTCATTCAGTCTGACCATCTGTCTAAGGATGATAAGCAGTACTACGAATCAAACTAGTTCCCAAGCCTTTGTGCAAATGTTCCCAAAAGTGAGCCATGAACTGTAGCCCTCTACTAGATACTATAGTCTTTGGTATACCATGCAACCTCACAATTTCTGCAATATACTTCTCGACATATTGAGGTGGCCGATAATCTGTCTTGATAGGTAAGAAATGAGCGGTCTTGTATATATATATATTCGGGTCGAATTTGATTTTTTGGCGAAAAAAATGTACTGTAGGGACGGTTGGTACTATAGCCGTCCCTATAAAATGATTTGTAAGGGTAGTCTGGGAACCGTCCCTACAAATCATGATTTGTAGAGACGGGTATGGTAGGGGCGGCTGGCCGAGCTACCTCTACAAAACCTCACCAACCGCCCTTACTATACGGTCTCTACAAATCATGCATTTGTAGGGGCGGTTCTCAGACCACCCTTATAAATTGATTTGCAGAGGTGGCTGGTGTTATTAGCCACCCCTACAAATCGATTTATAGGGAGTGACTGTAGTACCGGTCGCCCCTATAATACCTGTTTGTACGGACGGTTCAGTCTAGAACCACACCTATAGTATATTTTTACGTTAAAAAAAATTCAAATTTATAATTCAAATTCGACTAGAATATATATATATATATATATATATATATATATATAATTCAAATATGACTACAAGTATAAGAGCATTATATAAACTACCATTACAAGTTCAATTCACAAGAATATATACAATCCATCATTAAATAGACATAATTTACAAGTCTAATTCGTTCCATAAGTCCAAACCGTCCCACAAGGTAAGACCAATGTTAAATTCCATACACATTATTATCAACGACCTAGAGCTAGCCTTTTAGTCTCACAAAGCTGTTGGTACTGATGATTTCTACCTAAGTCAGAATCTCGGTCATTGTCGGTGCGGGACCCACGGGATACCCCGCGAGGAAGGAAAAAGACCTAGTCTAATTAGGATTCTTCTCCTGTAATCTTAGTAGCAGTATTACTCTGTAATCCTACTAGGATCTCTCATTATAAACCGACTAGGACTCTGGTCTCCTGACTATATAAAGGAGGGTAGAGCTCCTTGGATCAGGAGTTCAAGACAACAATTGTACAACAAAAAATACTTTACAATTAATCCAACGCAAAGGCTAACGCTAACTGGACGTAGGGCTATTACTCGATCCACGATCGAGGGCTCGAACCAGGATAAATCGACTGTCTCTTGCATTAACCGTTGAGTTCTGCATACGTTGAAGCCCGAACATACTGCCTCGGGTACCCCCGTGGCAGGCTATCGGTGGTCAAAGGCAAGAGAAGGGCAGTAAAGAAAAAGAAGATGAAGGGTCTTTAAATAGATTTTACAGCGATAAAAATAGCCCACCTAGGCCCGTTAAAGCACCGTGTTAGAACGCAACGGTACATCCAAATGGGAGTACTTTTTCTTCAAAAAAGTACACACCAAGATAAGATCTCACGAAGCGCTAGACGGTTTCGCCAAACAGCAAGAGGCTCAGGGGCTACATCCAAATGGGAGTACTTTTTTCTTTAAAAAAGTACACACCACGTAAAGATCTCATGAAGCGCTATACGGTTTCGCTCAAGAAAGCACTCGGACGATGTTTGTTCCTGCTCGACAAGACTTGAAGGAACAAGACGAGGCTTCCAGAACTCAACCATGAAGTGCTCGGGGGCTTGTCGATACGGGACCCACGGGATACCCCGCAAGAAAGGGAAAAGACCTAGTCTAATTAAGATTCTTCTCCTGTAATCTTAGTAGTAGTATTACTCTATAATCCTACTAGGAACTCTCATTGTAAACCGACTAGGACTCTGGTCGAGGGCTCGAACTAGGATAAATCGACTATCTCTTGCGTTAACCGTCGAGTTCTACATACGTTGAAGCCTGAACATACTGCCCCGGATACCCCCATGGTAGGCTATCGGTGGTCAAACATCGACAGCTAGCACGCCAAGTAGGGGATTTTGGCAACTTTGCATCTAAGAGCTTGATGGACCTTGACAACATGATTTTCTTGATGGGATCGACCTTCATCTTTGGTTCTTGGATATACAAGGCAGGCGACGATGGCAAGCTCCAAGGCCATCTCCTTAAAGATTCAGATCATCATCAGGACTTTTCCATTTCAGTGACAACAACAGATCAGCTGACTAGAAGATTCACTCAGCTCGTAATGTCCAATCCGACTCAGATTTCGTGACTTCACACATCGGATTCAAACTCAAGTTCCGCTTCTAAAACAAAGTCTTATCCGAGTTCTTTCAGAAAACCGAGTTCTTTTTTGATAAAGCTCTGGAATCATGATGTCAACCTGTCAAGAATACTACTCGGAGTACACCCTAGAGTACTTCAAAGAAGTCGGGTCCTCTTCCGTTTGGACTCCACAACATGGCAACATCTTATCAGACATGGCCCAAAGGATCCACTCATCCCATGCTTAGAATGCCACTGAAGGGAGCCTAGGAAGGTCTCATTTTAACCATAACATCTCAAGACTGCATCATTCACTAGCCAGGTACCGTTCCTAGGGATGACGGCACCCAACTAGTCGATGATACGACAACAACAATTCTACCCTACCAAGAAGGAGATTCGATCTATGACTTTGAAACCTCTACTAAAGTTGTCAATAGCTCTGGCAGTATGGAAATCAACGACGATGGCAGAACAACTCATGCTAGAGAAGTATTCATGATTCGCCACCCTCGATCGCCATTGATCCCCCCAGAAGCACCCGATGTAAGGTCTTCAGATGAATCCGAGTCCAACATATCACCATTTATCTAGGGGCACGATGGTGAGACTGAGAGTCAGAGGCAAGCGAGAGAGAGAAAGAATAAATTGAAACAAGGACGTCAACACCGTGCTAAACAGTGAAAGGACACTTGGATCAAATATGAATTAGACCTAGCTGAGTACAATAGAAGAAAATCAGAACAAGAGGTCGAAGAAGGACGAGCATCGAATACACCCTACAATAAAATCCGAGAAGCATTAGAAGAACTCAGAGCAACTTCACATCCCAATGAAAAACAAGAACAACTCTAGGAATTCCTCTAATCAATAGTCCTTAGGACACGCGACGGAAGAGCAACATCTCATGAACAAGAAGATCAAAACCAAAGGAAGTTCGCTTTTGAAAGACTTGGACCAAGTGGAAGTCACAACGGAGAGAGTCGAAGAAATCACAGTCAAAACAACCGAGTCGAGCAACCAAGAAAGGCCAGGAGCAAAGCACCTACTCAGACAGCCACGCAGAACTACTCTCACCAAGACGACAGTTGGCAAGAAGGGGGCGCAGAATCAGAATATACGGAAACTAGAACACACGATAGATTCCCCTGTTTTGCAAATAGACTTGCTTCAATACGACTACCTCACAAGTTCAAACCATCCAACCACTCCAAGTACGATGGCAAGACCAAACCAAAGCAATGGCTCCAGATTTACTCACAATCGATTGAATTAGCCGAGGGAGATGATGACATCAAAACCTTGTTCTTTCCCATGGCCCTAGAAACCATGCCACTTCAATGGTTTGACAAATTGAATCCAGGATCAATCAGAAATTGGGAAGACTTGCAAAGAGCTTTCTATGAAAATTTTGCGGAAATTATTACACATCCAATCACCCACGTAGAATTAAAAGGACTCAAGCAGAAAGGAGGTGAAAGTCTCAGAAATTACTATCGACAATTTGGCGAACTACGAGCTCAAGTACATGACATCACACAACGAGAAGTAATCGAAGCTTTCTCTCATGGAATCATGGCTAGGTGGTAATTTCAAGACTTCTACAAAGAAAACCCAAGAAATAATGAAGAATTCAGAAGAATAGTAGAAAAGATGATTACTGCAGAGGAAAAAACAAGAGAAAGATTCCCAGATAGAAACAACAGAGACAACCCGGACAGGCAAAATCCTCGAAACAACAAACATCAGGAGAGAAAATGAGGTCCAGACAACACAGTAGCAATGGCTGACAAATCAAAGAAATTTACCAAGCCCAAAAGATATGATGACATTGAGAATATACGTTGCCCCTTGCACCCCAATGGAAAACACACCATCGGAAATTGCTACACCTTCAACGAAAGATACACTAGAAAAGATAGCAAGGGAAACAATAAAGGAGATAATTAGAAAAAAGAAGGAGACAACCATGAAGACAAGGGATTCCAAAAATCTAGAGGGACAGTGGCAGTAATCTTTGCCGGGGTTTCAGATTCCAGAAGCAAACATCAAGAAAAACTAGCGTTATGAACCATCATGGCAGCAGAACCTGCTACACCAAGATATCTCAATTGGTCAGAGTACCCAATCCAATTTTCAAGAGAAGACCAATGGACCAGTGTAGGAAACGTAGGCCATTACCCATTGGTTCTAGATCCAACCATTGCCAGCATGACTGTTATGAAAGTACTAATCGACGGAGGAGCTAGACTCAACATCATTTCTTTAGAAACTCTAAGGAAGATAGGACTACAACTCGCTGGAATGATCACACCAACAAGCACACCTTTTATGGCATAGTACCCAGCAAGGTAGCAATGCCACTTGGACAAATCACTCTACCGATTACTTTTGGGACTCCCTCAAAGCTACCGCATAGAATTCATCAAGTTTGACATCACAGACTTTGATTCATCATATCACGCAATCCTCAGGCGCCCAGCACTAGCAAAATTCATGGCAATACCACATTATCCATACCTATTGCTTAAGATGCCAGGGCCTAACAACGTTCTTTCTCTTTGAAGTGATTTAAAGCGTGTATTTGACTGTGATGTTCAAGCAATCCAAATTGCAGCAAAAGCACAGGCAAACAATGAAAGAAAAGAAATAGCCACCATTGCCGCAGAAATAAGCCAAGAAGAACTAGAGATACCAGCTAAAAGACCAAGCATCATAGCACCTCCAAAAGAAGTCGACGTCAAGCAGATCGACCTAGGCACCGGTGCTCCCTCAAAAATGGCAACCATCAGTGCCCACCTATCAGCAAAATAGGAACTCACGCTCACCAACTTTCTTTGGGACAACAAGGATATCTTTGCTTGGAAGCCGATCGACATGCCAGGGGTCCCTAGAGAGTTGGCTGAGCACAGAATTGATGTCAATGAAGGCTCCAAGCCTATGAAGCAATGACTATGATGATTCTCTCCCGACAAGAAGGTAGCAATAAAAAAGGAAATTACAAAACTAATGGGAGCTGGATTCATCAGGGAAATCCTCCATCTAGATTGACTAGCAAATCCAGTTCTGGTACAGAAAAAGAACACGGACGAGTGGCGCATATGTGTTGACTACATAGATCTCAACAAACAATGTCCAAAGGATCCGTTTGGACTACCACGCATTGATCAGATAGTTGATTCAACAGTAGGATCTGCCCTATTATCCTTTCTTGACTGCTATTCCGGATATCACCAGATCACATTAAAAGAACAGGACCAAAGCAAGACATCTTTCATCACTCCGTTCGACGCCTACTGCTACAAGACCATGTCGTTTGGAGTTAAGAATACTGGAGCCACCTACCAAAGAGCCATCCAAACATGCCTTGGTGATCAGATCGGCGAAAACATAGAAGCATATGTGGATGACGTAGTTGTAAAAACAAAGAACCCGGATACACTAATTGAAGACTTAAAACAAACCTTTGAGAATCTAAAAAGGTGGAGGTGGAAATTGAACCCAAACAAGTGTGTATTTAGAGTTCCTTTAGAAAAACTACTCGAATTCTTGGTCAGTCAACACGGAATAGAAGCAAGCGCCAAGCAAATTCGAGCCATAACAGAGATGGACCCTCCTCGAAGCGTCAAAGATGTACAGAAACTAACAGGCTGCATGGTGGCACTCAACCGTTTCATATCAAGACTCGGTGAAAAAGGGTTGCCTTTCTTTAAACTGCTAAAGACGACAGACGAGTTCAAATGGACGGAAGAAGCCAATGAAGCTTTCAAGAAACTTAAGGCATACCTCACCTCCTCACCAGTCCTCACACCTCCAAAGAAAGACAAAGACATGATGCTATACATTGCAGCAACTTCTACTGTAGTCAGCACGACGATAGTAGTGGAAAGGGAAGAAGAAGGGCGCATGTATAAGTTACAACACCCAGTATACTACATCAGCGAAGTACTGTCAGAATAAAAAATCCGGTACCTGCATGTGCAAAAACTACTCTATGCCCTACTGATCACTTCATGTAAGCTTCGCCACTATTTTGAAAGCCATAAGATTACTGTGGTGACAGATTTCCCACTAGGAGACATCGTACACAACAAAGACGCAACAGGACGCATATCCAAGTGGGCGGTTGAACTCGGTGCTCTCAACATTGATTTCACCCCGCGGAAAGCAATTAAATCTCAAGCCCTTGCTGATTTTGTTGCCGAATGGATAGAAATTCAACAACCCGTGTCAAGCGCCATCCTTGATCATTGGAAAATGTACTTTGATGGATCACTCAAGCTAGGCGAAGCCGGTGCAGGCATCCTCCTAATTTCTCCGAATGGAAAACAACTAAAGTATGTCCTTCAGATATTATGGCAAGCTACCAACAATGACGCAGAATACGAAGCTCTCATACACAAGCTAAGAGTGGCTATTACCCTTGGAATCAAGCGATTACTCGTATACGGTGACTCAGCAGTAGTCATCAACCAAGTCAACAAAGATTGGGATTGCACCAAAGAGAACATTTCCAAGGATTAGAAATTCTACATGTCCTGCGGGATTCCAACATTGCAGCAGATGTTCTTGCCAAGCTTGGATCCAACAGGGCAAAGGTCTCACCCGACATATTCATAGAGGAGTTATCAGCTCCCTCTATCAAACAACCCGGTGAGACAACCATAGAACTCACAGCCAAAGGCAACCAGATTCTAGTGATCAACACTTCATGGACATAGGTTTTTATTGATTACATCAAAGATAATAAGTTGCCAGCGGAAAAATAGGAAGCCACACAAGTCGTTCGCAGAAGCAAGAATTATGTCCTAATAGGAGACAAGCTATACAGAAGAGCTGCATCATCAGGAGTACTCCTAAAATGCATCTCATTTGAAGAAGGCAAACAAATCCTAGACAAAATACACTCAGGATGATGTGGAAATCACACCGCTTCAAGAACACTAGTCGGCAAAGCATTTTGCACTGGTTTCTACTGGCCAACCGCTTTGAAAGACGCAGAAGAACTCGTCAGAAGATGCAAAAGTTGTCAGATGTTCACAAGATAGACTCATGTGCTAGCCCACAACCTCATCTGCATCCCACCCGCTTGGCCTTTCTCTTGCTGGGGGCTGGATCAAGTAGGACGTCTCAAGAAAGCAAAGGGCGGTTTCGAGTACATCTTTGTAGCAATTGACAAGTTCACCAAGTGGATCGAATACAAACCACTCGCAAAATACAGCGCAGCCAAAGTAGTTGAGTTCATCCAAGACATCATGCACCGCTTCAGCATGCCTAATCGAATCATCACAAATTTGGGTTCTCCCTTCATAGCTACATAATTCAAAAGTTGGGCATAGGATTGTGGCTTCAGCATAGATTACGCGTCAGTCGCACATCTAGAAGTCAACGGACAGGTAGAAAGAGCTAATGGACTCATACTAGCCGGATTGAAACCAAGACTATACGAAGAACTAGTAGACTATGGATCAAAATAGATTGAAGAATTACCCAAGGTTGTATGGGGGCTATGGACTCAAATAAGCAGAGCCACCGGATACTCACCTTTCTTCCTGGTGTACGGATTAGAAGCCGTACTACCTGCACACTTGATCTGGACGTCACTAAGGATAGAGTAATACGACGAAGGAGAAGCAGAACACATCTGAAGATTAGAACTCGATAGTACAGAAGAAGTCAGAGTAAACGCTACCCTACAATCAGCGAGATACCTCCAAGGACTAAGACGCCACTACAACAAGAATACCCAGTCTCGATCATTACAAGTCGGAGACCTAGTACTAAGAAGAATACAAAAAATCGACGGACGCCATAAACTACTCAGTCCATGGAAAGGTCTTTTTATCGTCACAAAAGTCATCGGACCAGGCACATACAAGCTCATAGCTGAAGACGGAAAAGAAGTCAACAATACATGGCACATCAGTCAGCTACGAAGATTCTACGCATGAAAACAACTCAAGGGAAAATATGTATACAAGACACAGGAGATCAACGTTCATGATCAACAAAAATAGCGCTATGCATCATTGTAACACATCAATATTCATGATCAATAAAGATGATTATCTCTCGACAAACATATGTCTCATGGCTCTCTCCGAGTTGTTTCTAAAATGCAAAATGGCTGAAAATACGCCTGAGCATCCCGGTCGAGAGCAAAATAGCTGAAAAGACATTTGAGCCCGCCGATGAGGGTAGCTAACAAGCTAACACCCAAAATAAAATGCAAAATGGCTGAAAATACGCCTGAGCATCCCGACCGAGAGCAAAATAGCTAAAAAGACGCTTGAGCCCGCCGATGAGGGTAGCTAACAAGCTAACACCCGAAATAAAATGCAAACTGGCTGAAAATACGCCTGAGCATCCTGGCTGAGAGCAAAATAGCTAAAAAGACGCTTGAGCCCGCCGATGAGGGTAGCTAACAAGCTAACACCCGAAATAAAATGCAAAATGGCTGAAAATACGCCTGAGCATCCCGGCCGAGAGTAAAATAGCTGAAAAGATGCTTAAGCCCGCCGATGAGGGTAGCTAACAAGCTAACACCCGAAATAAAATGCAAAATGGCTAAAAATACGCCTGAGCATCCTGGCCGAGAGCAAAATAGCTGAAAAGACGCTTGAGCCCGCCGATGAGGGTAGCTAACAAGCTAACACCCGAAATAAAATGCAAAATGGCTAAAAATACGCTTGAGCATCCCGACCAAGAGCAAAATAGCTGAAAAGACGCTTGAGCCCGCCGATGAGGGTAGCTAACAAGCTAAAACCCGAAATAAAAGCAAAACGACTAAAACTAAGCCTGGGCTTAGACCAGAGCGATTTCAAGAAAAGACCCTCTAGCTACTTGTTCCAAATAGCAAGAGGCTCAGGGGCTACACTAGAGATACCCAATAACACAAAGACCTATATATAACGAGTTGTTTACATGGCACAGAAGAAGGCCAGACAAGCACTCGACAGATCAGGAAAGGTTGTCAGCACAAAGATCTATATATATAACGAGTTGTTTACTATGGCAGAACCTCCCAAGAAATCAGGCCCACGTGCTCCTATCGTTGTCTTGCCAGACCTCGGATAGCGTTCACGCGTTCCCAACAACTCAACAGGTCTATCGGGAATCATCCACGATTCTCTTTTCAAACAGGATCCCAATCACAAACAATGTAGATTACAATAGTTTATTCAAATATATACATCAGAGTAAAGATAGCGGAAGTCTTAAGATAACTTAGTTTACAAACCAGTTGTTTTCAAACTTACAATACCATAAGTGTCATACAACCATAGTAGCAGGATAATATTACATTAACTTTATTTATCATACAAACTAGTGCCTTGTCCAAAGGCCATTCATCATTCCTCATCGTCATTGACTTCAAACACAGACATGCAGCAGGGACCAAAACAAGCCTACGCATGCGACTCACCTGCAACAAGGGTTAACAAACCCTGAGTACAAAGGTACTCAATAAGACTAACCCGACGTAACAGGGGTTGAAAGACTTTAGAGATGCAGGGGTTGGGGCAAGGTAAGGATGTAGCAAGATTCAAAGTTCTTTGCCAAAAGCTTACTATTCTTCATCCTATTTTCAAGTTTTACCCCTAAGTCCTTTTAGTTCATTATCTCAAACTAAATGTACATTTCCCATATTCCAATCCTTCTCATTCCATTCTTTTCTCATATTTTAGTAATTCACCAGTCCTGCATTGCTTCTGTAATGAATCGAGTCTCCATATCCGCGGAGCATCGGCAATTTGAATTGATTCAAGTCCCAGCTAGGGATTCCTTATCACACGACATATGTAGAACTTAATCTTGCATATATCAACCTTGCTACCGGATCCTCCTATACTAAGCCATCTCCACGCCACCCGAGAGCACAACACACCTCAAATCCGGCCACATTCTAGCCACGAGGGTACATGCTACTCCCGCCATCTCTCCACTCCCAGTGCATGGGCATTCATCTTAGTATCGGATTAGCCGAAGTAGGCTTACCGGAGTATGTGACCAGTACTACAAAGTGTCTCGTTCAGAAGATCCACAATGAGTGGCCTTTAAGCGACATAGTCGGCAACATTACCCAACATTCAAGATAAGTCATCCGACAAGTCTCTAGTTCATTCTATCTTCTTTCTTTTTTTGGCCAGAATGCCATCTTTGAGTGTATCGAAACTTTTAGTTTGAAAACCTACCATAAAGCATACTAAGCATTCTACGCCTTTGTAAATGAAATCATCTTCAAGGATGGTAAACAATTATCAAGGTAGGCAATGCATCAAGTAGGTAACATTTGAATTAATCAACTTAATGCAATAGGTAACATAGGTGATAAACTTTTCAAAGTAAATAAGGTAATGGTTTAATGCATAAACCGGGGCTTGCCTTCGTTGACGACCTCAGGTTCCGGATCTGTACCACAATTATCGAATCCCGTGACAACCGAGGATTCTTCCAGAACTTGCTCAACTAGAATCATTTCACTCTTGGATTCTACACGAAATGATAACATATGCTTTAACATGATGATAATGTAAACATGATGCTTTCACGGTACATGAAATGTAAAAACACCCCGAATACGATTTTCCTTCACGGTACAGTTGCAAGCCAACAAAACCAACTTGCAATTCTACCATCAAGAACCACACATGTGACTTGACCAAATGAACCTTGAAACCCTACTAGTCACAAAACATGACCAAAACAAGATTCAACACTAATCAAACAATTAGGGTTTGCTTTTATTTATTTTTGAATTAATTTGGAAATAAGCCAAAAAATGAACTTGTTCCAAATGACCTCAAAATTTTATGCAAGCTTCCTTATGTCAAATTAGTGTACCAAAACAAATTTCATAATTTTTGGAATTATACAGTGGCCTACAAAAATCATGGAAATTGTATTTATCAATTAATGGACTAAATATTTGAACATTAAAAATATATTCAAATTTCAAGTTCAAATTTTTGAACCATACTAGAGCATGTACAGAGGCTACACACAAAATTTCAAAATTTTTGGAGCTATGATTATTTTCCTACAATTTTCCAAAGATTCAGCACTATTCAAAATCAGAAAATAATAAAACCTCACTGTTCTTCTCCTTCTTTCTCACTGACAGCCTGATCCCACTTGTTAGTGACACATACAGGTCATGGCGGTGCTGCCATCACTGGCCAGCCCAAAATGCGCCGACGGTGACGCTCCAGGCGAGGCAGACCGCACCCAAATGATCTACACACTCCTACGAACCCATCCCAGCCCTTAGAATGGCAGAAGGCGCACCGGAGAGAGCTCCACGCTGGCCATGGTGGCTCGGGCACGACGGCTCACTGGCGTAACCCCGGCAACGGTGCAGTAGAGTCTAAAACAAAGCGAGTATCACGTTGAGTAGCTCACCATGATCACGCTGGTGCGTTTGGTGAAGACGGAGACTGTCTGGAACAGCCTGGCCACGTTGAGTCGATGGTGGCGGAGCTCCGGCCGGTCTTGGGGAAGAAGACGTTGCGTCGGGTGATTCCGGCCAACCTAAGCGACGTGAGCAAGCCGTAGAGAAGCGCAAGGTCGAGGCGATCGCATTGGCGTAGCTAGGCATGACGGACAGGGCTTGACGGTGGCTACGGCGAGCAGCGGAGCTAGCTGACGGTGGAGTAGAGCAGAGGGAAAAAATGGGGACGACGGCGGCGGCTGCTGCTATTTATAGACGGGAGGAACGCGCCCGGCTGTCGACAGCTCACGCCCGAGCTCACCACGATGCTGGCTGCGTCTCAATGCATGAGGAAGCGGCGCAAATTGATCGGCGACGACAACCGCTGTGGCGCCGGCGGCAAGTAGAGAGGTGGCGCTCAGCTGCTTTTCAATTTTGAAGTATTTACAGAATTGCCACTGTGTTAATTTTGCAAATTACTCACAAATTTTCTAAAGAAGTTGAAAATCTCCAAAAATGAAAGTTGCTCAACTTTTCAAACTCTACAACTTTGCTTCAAGAAACATTTTCAAATTCTGCCTCCATTTTGAAATTTGAATTTGGGGTGCATTTAAGCATTTGAATCATTTCAAAATTACTCCAAATTTTATATGTAAACTTGAAAAACTTTGAATACCAAAGTTGATCCACATAAAATAATCTTCAACTTTGCTTTTTGCCTCAACCCCAAATTCCAAATGGATTTTGAATTAGACAAAAGGGGCAAAAAGGACTTTTGTGATTTGAATTTGAATTCAAATGTGATTTGTTTTCCTTTTACTTTAACTTTGATTTTTGACCAGTAACATGGCCCATTAGGGTTATTTGAGTCAAATGACACATGACCTCACACGATCACATGAAATTTGACCCTTGTGGTCATGATCTTTATTTAGGGTTTTGAATCACATCACATGAAATAACAACATTATGAAATAAAGCTTATTCAGTGAATGCATTCAAAATTTTCTACTTTATGAATGCTTTGTAATGCATATGATGATATGTCAAGTTTTAGTGCTAGGTCAAAACACCAAAGGTGTTACAACCCTTCCCCCTTAAAGAAATCTCATCCCAAGATTTAAAACCTAAGGCTAAGTAATGGAAAAGGAAATGTGTCAAGCTAACACATTATAACTTTATTCAAAAGGCTAGTGAGGGGGTTTTCCATTCTGTTGACAAATGAGACAAGTTATAATATAGACAAGGTATTGCAACTAGATAGAAGTGAAGAAGTCAGGAAAGTTTTCTTCTAAGTAATCCTCAGACTCCCAAGTAGCTTCATCTTCAGTATGTTGATTCCATTGTACTTTGTAGAACTTGATTGTACGTCTTCTAGTGACTCGATCTTTCTGATCTAAGACTCTAATGGGGTACTCAGCATAAGTCAAGTCAGGCTCTAGTTCTACATCACCAAGGTCGACTACTTGGTCAGGTACTTGAAGACACTTCTTTAACTGGGATACATGGAAGATATCATGCACCGCTGACATGTGATCTGGTAGCTTGACGCGATAGGCGACCGGTCCACACCATTGTTGGATTTGAAAAGGACCGACATAACTGGGTGCCAACTTTCCTCGAACCCCAAAACAATGGACTCCTTTCATCGGTGATACCTTGAGGTAGACATAATCTCCCACTTTGAATTCTAGCGGTCGTCTCCTCTTATCAGCATAGCTTTTCTGTCAGGATTGAGCTATCTTCATATTGGCTTGTATGAGTTTAACTTTCTCTTTAGCTTCCTTGACCACATCTGGTCCAAAGAACCAACATTCTCCAGCTTCTGACCAATTTAAAGGTGTTTGGCATCTACGGCCATACAATGCTTCGAATGGTGCCATTTTAATGCTCTCTTGATGGCTATTGTTATATGATAATTCAGCTAAGGGAAGGCATTCATCCCATTTAGCACCAAAGGAAAGGACACATGCTCTCAACATATCTTCAAGAATTTGATTTACCCTCTCAGTTTGTCCATCCGTTTGTGGATGATAAGTAGAACTATAGATAAGTTTGGTTCCCAAAGACTCATGTAGACTTTTCCAAAACTTGGATATGAACAATGACCCTCTATCAGAGACAATGGTCTTGGGTGCCCCATGCAGACTGAAGATTCTATTAAGATAAAGCTTTGCATATTATTCCGCTCGATATTTATCTCTGACTGGTAAGAAATGAGCTATCTTGGTTAGGCGATCAACAATAACCCATATTGAATTGTAGCCTGCAGATGTCCTGGGCAATCCCACAATAAAGTCCATATAGATATCTTCCCACTTCCAAGATGGAACTGGCAATGAATGTAATGGACCTGTAGTCTTCATATGAACCACTTTGACTCTCTGACAAATATCACACTTGGCCACATATTGAGCTATTTCTATTTTCATTTTGGTCCACCAATATCTCTTTTTCAGATCATGATACATTTTGTTGCTACCCAGATGAATGGAGTATCTTGTAGAATGAGCTTCATCAAGAATCTGCTTTCGCAGCTCCTGGATTTTTGGGTACTACCAATCTATCCTTGAACCATACTACATCAGATTCATCAATCTTGAAACATGTTGGTTTTCTAGATCTGACTTTATCTTTGATATGGGCTATGCCCTTACTTTTCCGTTGAGCAGCAATGATCTGATCTTTGATAGTAGACTCGACTATAATATTGGATAGGGAACCTTGTTCTATGATTTGTAAATTTAGATGCTCCATCTCTTGACACAATGTTTGTTGTATAGGTTCTACAATCAGACAATGACAATGACTCTTGCGACTCAGGGCATCGGCAACCACATTAGCCTTGCCCGGATGATAATGCACTTCTAAGTCATAATCTTTGATAAGTTCTAACCATCTTCTTTGCCTCATATTCAACTCTGACTGAGTGAAGATGTATTTCAAACTTTTGTGATCCGTATAGATATGACAGATATTGCCCAATAAATAATGTCACCAAATCTTGAGTGCATGAACAACAGCGGCTAATTCAAGGTCATGAGTGGGATAATGTTCTTCATGCTTCTTGAGTTGTCTAGAAGCGTACGCTATGACTCTACCTTCTTGCATAAGAACACAGCCAATACCAATTCCAGATGCATCACAATAGATATCAAACGGCCTCTTGATATCAGGTTGTGCTAATACTGGTGCAGTTGTCAGCAACTTCTTCAATGTCTGAAAGGCCTTCTCACATTCTGTTGACCAGACAAACTTAGTTTGATTTTTTCAGCAATCCAGTAATTGGCTTCGCAATTCTGGAGAAGTCAGGGATGAACCGACGATAATACCCTGCCAACCCCAGAAAACTATGAACTTGATGAACAGTTGTAGGTGCCTTCCAGTTAAGGACTTCTTCTACCTTGCTCGGATCAACAGCTATACCTTCAGCAGATAGCACATGACCTAGAAATTGTACTTCCTCCAACCAAAATGCACATTTACTGAATTTGGCATATAGCTGGTGATCTCTTAATCTTTGTAGAACAATGCGGAGATGTTCCGCATGTTCCTCTTTGCTCTTAGAATAGATAAGAATGTCATCAATAAACACCATGACAAACTTATCCAACTCGGGCATAAAAACTGAGTTCATCAGGTACATGAAATGAGCCGGGGCATTGGTCAGCCCAAAAGACATGACTAGATACTCATATAGACCATATTGGGTAGTAAATGCTGTCTTCGGCACATCTTCTCGTCTGATCTTAATTTGGTGATAGCCTGATCTCAAGTCTATCTTTGAGAATACCTTAGCTCCCGCAAGTTGATCAAAAAGCAAATCAATTCAGGGTAAGGGGTATTTGTTCTTTATGGTGACTTCATTTAATGGCCGATAGTCAACACATAACCTTAAGGTTTGGTCCTTCTTCTTCACGAAGATAGCAGGGCATCCCTAAGGTGATGAACTGGGTTGAATGAAACCCTTGTCTAACAACTCTTATAGTTGCATTTTTAATTCTTCTAGTTCTTTAGGTGGCATCCTATATGCTCTTCTGGATACTGGTGCTGTTCCCGATTTCAGATCAATTCTAAACTCTACATCTTGGTCTGGTGGTAGACCAGGCAGATCATTGGGAAAGACATCCGTAAACTCACATACCACTAAAATTTTCTTGGCTTCGTCAACAATAGTTGCACAAACTATTTCCACTGTACTATTAGGAAAGGGAAGTTGGATGAGAAGTTGGGTTTTGCTGTCAGCTGCATTTACCCTTATGGTTCTACGCAGGACATCTATGATAGCCCCAGTGTTAGGTTAACCAGTTCATACCAAGGGTCACATCTATATCTTGATCCTTTAATATCAGCATATTGGTAGGGAACTCATAACCTCCCAAATCAATAGGTACATGCTGAACTACCTCCCTTGTATAGATTCGTCCCCCGAGCGACTATATATGATATGGTTCTTTTGTTTCCCTAATAGCTATCCCATGCTTCACAACAAATGTACGATTGATGAATGTATGGGATGCACCAGAATCAAATAAGGTAATTGCGGGATGCTTAGCAATGTGAAACATACCCATCATTATTGGTTCTCCTTCTGGAATAGATTCTACCTAAGTATAGAAGACCCTTCCAGTTTTCTTCTCAGCCTGACCCTTCTGACTATTCTGAGCATTGCCCTTGTACTGATTCTGAGCTTGAGTAACAGGGGCTTTGGGTGCATTAGGATTGTTCTTCCTGGGATACGGACATTCTCGAGAAAAGTGTCTGGGTTTACCACAATTATAGCATGGATAATTGTGATTCTAGGGAGCAACATTGTGGTTTGCATTATTTGTATTATTTTGCTGCTACGGTGCTTGATGAGGATAAGGCGTATTAGTTGCAGGGTGAATAAAGATTTGCTGCCTGCCTTGGCCTTGTTGTGGGCGGAATGGCGTACGGCCATGATTCTGAGGATGGTAGACTATCTTATGACGCTTTCCACTCGACGATCCGGAAGCAGATATTTTCTTTTTCTTCGCCTCCTTGTGCCGGTGGTAATTCTCCTCCGAAGCGATAGCAATGTTGATTGTCTTGTGATAAGTTGCGTTACCACAAGTTGCCATCATGGTCTGAAGTTTAGTGTTCAGGCCTCTAAGAAAATGATTCTTCTTCTTCCTGTCAGTATTCACATACTCTATAGCATACTGCGACAGGTGATTGAAGCACCCAACATAATGCATCATCGGGTGCTCCCCTTGCTTAAGAGCCAAGAACTCTTCTAACTTCATGGTCATCACACCGTCTGGAATATAGTGTGCCCTGAATGCATTCTTAAACTCCCTCCAGGTGATTTGGTGACCAGCGGGCTGTACTGCTACCAAATTTGCCCACCAGGCACCAGCAGCTCCTCGGAGTTGCTGTGCCGCAAACCTTAGTTTCTGAATCTTGGTACAGTGAATCAGCTCAAACTTTTGCTCTATTGTCCTAAGCCAATCGTCAGCTTCTAAAGGTTCTTCTGCTTTAGAGAACACAGGCGGTCGGGTGTCAGTAAAATCAACATAGGTTGACTCATCATTTCCATTATTACGATGACCATGATTAGGGTATGGTGCTTGTTGGTTCTGCGCCAATTCCCTTAACAACCTAGCATTCTCTGCCGTTGTATTGACGAGTGCGGCTATGGCATCTACCATAGTCAAAGGCATTGGTGGAGGATTTGGGCACTCATCATCGTCATGCGAGCCACTAGCACCAGTTCGGGTGATAGGACAAGGCATCTATTAGAGAAACACATTTACTTACATTATTCTTTATTGAAAGCATTTAAACGGTTTCATGCTACAAAGGGTTACTTATTTAAATTACATGTCTTGTATCCCACAAGACAACCCTGGTTTACTAGGAAAGCAGTAAAGGAACTATTACTACTCTGAGCTCTCAGTCTTTGGCATCTGTGCCCATATCGAAGAAACCTCATCTTCATCTGAGAAGTACACTAACTCCTTAGGATCCTCCTCCTCTTCTTCATTCTCAACTTCTCCTGGATCTACAATCATTTCTTCATCTGTAACTTCACCATCCCCATGAGGAGGATGAAGTTGGGCGTACAACATGTGGACATTCTCATGAAGAATGGCATTGTCCATCTCCAGGTCTTCTACGTAGAACTCCAACTCATGGACGTGTTCATTGGCCGCATCCTCTTGTGTCTAGGATTCATTCCGCAGCTCCATGGTCATGGTGATGCCCCTTTACATTTCTACCAGCTCTTCTTGATCTTTGGTATGAGCTGGACGAAGAGTGTTGAGCTCCTTGGTAAGGTTCTTGATGTTGGCAGGATTGCTTGAAGATCCTTCATCTCCTAGTTTCTTGGAACTTCCTTCACCAAGCTCATGGTTTTGCGGTGCCATCTGGTGATGACGGACTCCGTGAAGTCCGGTGGACTTGCGTGCGGTTACCTTGGTCTTTGCCATAGCCTAGTAGAATTTAGGGTAGGACTATAAGAATAGCTTGAGGATAATAGAGGTTAGCAAGAATGGGATTGACATTACTTACCCAACCACTATTAAGGGGAATTATTATTCAAAGTGCTCAAGCATGATGCATGAATCGATCTTACGAATCTAGGTACAAAAGATTTATATAATCATAAGTACTAGATTTTTAGTACATAGGACAAACCTAATCATATTATCCGCCACAAACTTTCAAATAAAATAGGATTGAGGCTAGATCAAAGGTAAGAAGAAAGAAATTTGAACTTTAAAATATCAAGTTTGCTTTCTTTGATCCAAATCAATTTGAAGGTTTTCCAAAGTAACCTACAATGATCTTAGATGAGAACTGCTCTGATACCAGCTGTGGCAGAACCTCCTAAGAAATCCGGCCCACGTGCACCTATCGTTGTCTTGCCAGACCTCGGATAGCGTTCACGAGTTCCCAACAACTCAACAGGTCTGTCGGGTGTCCTCGAGAAACCCAAATCATCCATGATTCTCTTTTCAAACAGGATCCCAATCATAGACATTGCAGATTACAATAGTTTATTCAAATATATACATCAGAGTAAAGATAGCGGAAGTCTTAAGATAACTTAGTTTACAAACCAGTTGTTTTCAAACTTACAATATCATAAGTGTCATACAACCATAGTAGCGGGATAATATTACATTAACTTTATTTATCATACAAACTAGTGCCTTGTCCAAAGGCCATTCATCATTCCTCATCGTCATTGACTTCAAACACAGACATGCAGCAGGGACCAAAACAAGCCTGCGCATGCGACTCACCTACAACAAGGGTTAACAAACCCTGAGTACAAAGGTACTCAACAAGACTAACCCGACGTAACAGGGGTTGAAAGACTTTAGAGATGCAGGGGCTGGGGCAAGGTAAGGATGTAGCAAGATTCAAAGTTCTTTGCCAAAAGCTTACTATTCTTCATCCTATTTTCACGTTTTACCCCTAAGTCCTTTTAGTTCATTATCTCAAACTAAATGTACATTTCCCATATTCCAATCCTTCTCATTCCATTCTTTTCTCATATTTCAGTAATTCACCAGTCCTGCATTGCTTCTATAATGAATCGAGTCTCCATATCTGTGAAGCACCGATAATTCGAATTGATTCAAGTCCGAACTAGGGATTCCTTATCACATGACATATGTAGAACTTAATCTTGCATATATTAACCTTGCTATCCGGATCCTCCTATACTAAGCCGTCTCCACGCCACCCGAGAGCACATCACACCTCAAATCCGGCCACATTCCAGCCATGAGGGTACACGCTACTCCCGCCATCTCTCCACTCCCAGTGTGTGGGCATTCGTCTTAGTATCGGATTAGCCGAAGTAGGCTTACCGGAGTATGTGACCAGCACTACAAAGTGTCTCGTTCAGAAGATCCACAATGAGTGGCCTTTAAGCGACATAGTCAGCAACATTACCCAACATTCAAGATAAGTCACCCGACAAGTCTCTAGTTCGTTCTATCTTCATTCTTTCTTTGGCCAGAATGCCATCTTTGAGTGTATCAAAACTTTTAGTTTGAAAACCTACCATAAAGCATACTAAGCATTCTACGCCTTTGTAAATGAAATCATCTTCAAGGATGGTAAACAATTATAAAGGTAGGCAATGCATCAAGTAGGTAACATTTGAATTAATCAACTTAATGCAATAGGTAACATAGGTGATAAACTCTTCAAAGTAAACAAGGTAATAGTTTAATGCATAAACCGGGGCTTGCCTTTGTTGACGACCTCAGGTTCCGGATCAGTACCACAATTATCGAATCCCGTGACAACCGGGGATTCTTCCAAAACTTGCTCAACTAGAATCAGTTTCACTCTCGGATTCTACACGAAATGATAACATATGCTTTAACATGATGATAATGTAAACATGATGCTTTCATGGTACATGAAATGTAAAAACACCCCGAATACAATTTTCCTTCACGGTACAGTTGCAAGCCAACAAAACCAACTTGCAATTCTACCATCAAGAACCACACATGTGACTTGACCAAATGAACCTTGAAACCCTACTAGTCACAAAACATGACCAAAACAAGATTCAACACTAATCAAACACTTAGGGTTTGCTTTTATTTATTTTTGAATTAATTTGGAAATAAGCCAAAAATGAACTTGCTCCAAATGACCTCAAAATTTTATGTAAGCTTCCTTATGTCAAATTAGTGTACCAAAACAAATTTCATAATTTTTAGAATTATATAGTGGCCTACAAAAATCATGGAAATTGTATTTATCAATTAATGGACTGAATATTTGAACATTAAAAATATATTCAAATTTCAAGTTTCAAAATTTTGAACCATACTAGAGCATGTACAGAGGCTACACACAAAATTTCAGAATTTTTGGAGCTATGATTATTTTCCTACAAATTTCCAAAGATTTAGCACTATTCAAAATCAGAAAATAATAAAACCTCACTGTTCTTCTCCTTTCTCACTGACAGCCCAACCCCACTTGTCAGTGACACATACTGGTCATGGCGGCGCTGCCATCATTGGCCAGCCCAAAATGCACCGACAGTGATGCTCCGGCGAAGCAGACCGCACCCAAATGATCTACACACTCCTATGAACCCATCCCAGCCCTTAGAATGGCAGAAGGCGCACCGGAGAGAGCTCCACGCCAGCCATGGCGGCTCGGGCACGATGGCTCACGGCGTAACCCCGGCAATGGTGCAGTAGAGTCTAAAACAAAGCGAGTATCGCGTTCAGTAGCTCACCACGATCACGCCGGTGCGTTTGGTGAAGACGGAGACGGTCTGGAACAGCCTAGCCACGTCGAGTCGATGGTGGCGGAGCTCCGGCCGGTCTCGGGGAAGAAGATGTTGTGCCAGGCGATTCTAGCCAACCCAAGCGACGTGAGCAAGCCATAGAGAAGCACAAGGCCTAGGCGATCGCGTTGGCATAGCTGGGCACAATGGACGTGGCTCGACGGTGGCTATGGCGAGCGGCGGAGCTAGCTGACGGCGGAGCAGAGCAGAGGGGAAAAACGGGGACGACGGCGGCTGCTGCTTCTATTTATAGACAGGAGGAACATGCCCGGCATTGATAGCTCACGCCCGAGCTTGCCACGGTGCTGGCTACGTGTCAACGCGTGAGGAAGCGGCGCAAATTGATCGGCAGCGACAACCGTGTGGCGTTGGCGGCAAGCAGAGAGGTGGCGTTCAGCTGCTTTTCAATTTTGAGGTATTTATAGAATTGCCACTGCATTAATTTTGCAAATTACTCACAAATTTTCTAAAGAAGTTGAAAATCTCCAAAAATGAAAGTTGCTCAACTTTTCAAACTCTACAACTTTGCTTCAAGGAACATTTTCAAATTCTGCTTCCATTTTGAAATTTGAATTTGGGGTGCATTTAAGCATTTGAATCATTTCAAAATTACTCAAAATTTTATATGTAAACTTGAAAAACTTTGAATACCAAAGTTGATCCACATAAAATAATCTTCAACTTTGCTTTTTGCCTCAACCCCAAATCCCAAATGGATTTTGAATTAGACAAAAGGGGCAAAAAGGACTTTTGTGATTTGAATTTGAATTCAAATTTGATTTGTTTTCCTTTTACTTTAACTTTGATTTTTGACCAGTAACATGGCCCATTAGGGTTATTTGAGTCAAATGACACATGACCTCACATGATCACATGAAATTTGACCCTTGTGGTCATGATCTCTATTTAGGGTTTTGAATCACATCACATGAAATAACAACATTATGAAATAAAGCTTATTCAGTGAATGCATTCAAAATTTTCTACTTTATGAATGCTTTGCAATGCATATGATGACATGTCAAGTTTTAGTGCTAGGTCAAAACACCAGAGGTGTTACATTTATATGGGATAGAAAAGTACTCGACAAATCAAGAATGTTTGTCAAAATAGCGCACATAGTTATTTACAAGGCTAAGACGAAAGCAAGACAAAGTACTCGGCAAGTCAAAGTAACTCTAACCAATTGGACAAATCATCCAAGGAATAAACAAGGCATCTAGGCAGAGAAGACATCAACAAAAATCTTCATTCAAAAGAAGCATAATGTCATTACAAGGCACGGGCGTAAAGGTCAAATACATCAAGTCTCATCATCAGGAGGAGAGGAGAACAATATTAAGATTATCTACTATTCTACTAGCTAAGCCTTCAACCTCAGGCTCCATCCTCTCAACGGCATCAATGTATTCTTGACTATCAGCTTCCTCTGCTATCTTGGACAAAGGAGCCGATGGAGAAAGAACCCAGACCTAGGCTAGGACATTCTTGGTACATAGTTGAGCGCACCTCTTCACAAACTCTTGGAAATGAGTCAGAATTCGAGGAATCAACTGAGCCCAAGATTGCCCATCATTTGCTAGAGTTCGAAGAACGTCGGCTACTGAGCGAAAGGATTTCCACAAAGCCTTCCAGTTTTTAGTAGCCATCGCCAACTTGCTAGACAAGTCTTCAATAGTTTTTTGGGCCTGCACAAGATCTCTATCAGCTCCATGCCTAATTTTTTGGGCCTGCACAAGTCTTCAGTAGCCGTCGCCAACTTGGAGAAAGTACTCGAATAAAGAAAAATAGCTCACAGCAGGAGGAGGGTTCTTGGCGCAATACTCAACAATAGCGTAAGGAACGACATTCACCCCTTTCAGCATCTTTCGAAGACGCTCGAGCACCTCCTCATCAGTCAACTCAAGGGCAGGGACCATACGAGATGGATCCTCTGCCCCAGAGTACTGAAAACCAAAGTTTTCTCGCTCTTTAAGAGGTTGGACTCGATGGCGAAGAAAATTGGAAATAATGCCAAGGCCGGTCAAACCTTGCTATTTCAGAGTATTTATCCTCTCAACAAGCAACTTGATCGCCTGGTTCTCATAATCAGTCAAGAGTTTCTTTTCCCATCGATCGTTAACCGTGGGACCAGAAGAAGAATGAATGGAAAGTGGAGGAATCATGTTGGTGGAATAAAACCACTTGGAACGCCAATCCTTCACAGAGTCAACTAAGTCATAATCAAAGAATTTAATTTTGAGACCCTAACGGAACTGAATACCACACTCGCCAAGAACAGAAGTGTCATCACGGCGGGGTTGTGGTTTCAGGTGAAAGAAGAAATGGAAGAGGGAAAGAGAAGGAGGAATTCCAAGAAAGGTTTCGCAAAGATGAACAAAGACAGAAAGATGGAGGACAGCATTGGGGGTAAGTTGGTTCAAAGCAACCCCAAAATAATTAAGGAATAGATGGAGGAAGGTAGAAGCGAGAAGGCAAAGTCTAGCATAGACAAAGGAGACAAAGAGGAAGATCTCACCAGGACCAGGAGCAGGGACCCGATGCTCACCTAGAGCTCTCCATTCAGCAAATTTCTTGCTCTGGATCAAGCCATCACTGACAAGCTCGCAAAGCTACTCTTCGGTCATCGTTGGAGCTAGCCAAGACTTCTAGGTAGCCCTCATGGCCATGAACTCCTGATTCTCAATCATGGAGAGTGATGATTCCTCATCCATGAAGGTTGATTGGGACTTGCTTGCGGTTTTCTTCTTATCCATGTACTAATAGAGGCAAAAAAGCAACTAGGGGAAGAGAAAGCTTGGACGGTGGTGCTAAGACGGCGGCGAAAATGGTGACAACGGATGTCTGAGAGCTAGGGTTTCAAGGCAAGAGAAGGGCAGTAAAGAAAAAGAAGATGAAGGGTCTTTAAATAGATTTTACAGCGATAAAAATGGCCCACCAGGCCCGTTAAAGCACCGTGTGAGAAAGCAACGGTCCATTTACTGACGTAGCTAAAATGATGGAGGGCACAAATCCACACAATGATACAATTCAACGGGCAAATTTCGGACTTATCCATCTAGCATTACGGCGGAGTTATCAGATTACTGCAAAAAACAACCTGTCAACAATGAAGAAAAAGAAGGGCTACCTCACAAGGAACATAAGAACTTGGTTATTACGGAAAGAACTCGGTAATCTCATGAACGACAGGGATCACAATAGAAAAGTAAAGGACAACTCAAAAGACAAGATTTGTTCCATTACAAACAACCTCAAAAATAGAAGATTACAAATCTTACTAGACTCAACGAACTCGGTACCATGAAAAGCAAAGTAGCAAAGAGGAACATGGACACGGCTAGGCTCTAGAACGACTACGTGTCCCAAATTGCTACTTGGAAGGACAAACCGCCATCAGCCACATAGTTTTCTTCAAAGGACGGACGTAGTGCATCCAATGCGGAAATTAGTAGCATGGTAGGACAACATGGAGCAGAGAAGGCCGACAGGCATCTGTCTACCCAAGATCGATTTGATGCTGGATATGGTGTTGATCTACACCGGATAGTCTCAGGATAGGCGATGAGGATCAACCCAGAACTGTCAGATATAGGAACAAAGCCCACATCACAAGACTTCCTCCAACTACCGCCACGTACATCCTGGCACAATGCTACTACAAGATTAGCCTACCTCTAATCCCTATCACAAGACTTCCTCTAGCTATGACAAGACATACAGGAACTACAAAACACGTCCAAGGACTGCTCTACTTCACAAACTACCATGTTCATGACCACGAAGATTTCAACAGAATGTTCAATGGATGAAAACAAGCACTCTAGGAGGGTATTTATAGATCAAAGGAGCGGTGCACATGGACTAGGAGTACCAACGAAATAAGCCTAACAAAGGACATAGTGAAAAGACAGGACTCAATAATGGAAGACTCTAGCGAGAGGGAACAGTACTTGAAGACGAGCATATTTAGAAGAATATACCAATGCAGTACAACCCGTGAACAAAAGGCATTTACACTCAACCACCACCATACAACTACATCTGACAACAGCAAACTACCAAAGAATACGCCAAGACTCTGCATCCAAGTTCTTCCTGAACAAAACAACCCAGATATATGCTCGGGGGCTGCAAAAGGAGAGGTGTACAGTTCTATCAAACAACTCAGATTCAGGACCCTTCAACTTTTTGTTCCAAATAGCAAGAGGCTTGGGGGCTACACTCAATGACTTCAAGACCACAGGATAAAAAGAACCCAGACATAGCTATATCCGAGCTCTTTCTGATAGAAAGAACCCAAACACAGCTAAATCAGAGCTCTTTTCAACAAGGAAGCCGAGGAACCTTCCAACGTTAAATCAGGAAGATTTCAAGACAAGACCCTCAAGCTCCTTATGCCAAACAGCAAGAGGCTCAAGGGCTACATCCAAATGGGAGTACTTTTTTCTTCAAAAAAGTACACACCAAGCAAAGATCTCATGAAGCGCTACATGGTTTCGCTCAAGAAAGCACTCAGACAACGTTTGTTCCTGCTCGCTGAGACTTGAAGAAACAAGACGAGGCTTCCAGAACTCACCTATGAAGTGCTCGGGGGCTTGTCGGTGTGGGACCCATGGGATACCTCATAAGGAAGGGAAAAGACCTAGTCTAATTAGGATTCTTCTCCTATAATCTTAGTAGCAGTATTACTCTATAATCCTACTAGGAACTCTCATTGTAAATCGACCAGGACTCTGGTCTCCTGACTATATAAAGGAGGGCAGAGCTCCTTGGATCGAGAGTTCAAGACAACAATTATACAACAAAAACACTTTACAATCAATCCAACACTGACTAGATGTAGGGCTATTACTCGATCCATGATCGAGGGCTCGAACCAGGATAAATCGACTATCTCTTGCGTTAACCGTTGAGTTCTGCATACGCTGAAGCCCGAACATACTGCCCCGGGTACCCCCGTGGCAGGCTATCGGTGGTCAAACATCGACAGTCATGGTAGGTGCCTTTGATGTGCACAATTTGGTCCAATATGAAGTTGCAAAGGTCGCCGACGAGCTCTAAGAGTTGGTCATCTTTGTATGGGTCTCTTTTCATTTCTTTCTCTTCTTTCCACTACAAGAGAACAAGTTTTGGTTTAGTATTTTTATATCATGTGCGAAGTTTTTATACTATGGGTGAAGAGGTTCAAACTTACCCTTAAGGGGTGTCTCCTATAGGCACCGGTGTTACTCATCATAGAACATACATAGTATCCATAATGTACACTCCTAGGCTTCTGTTTGGGGGACTGTGTGTTTTGCATATGGAAATGTTAAGTAATGTTTTTAACAGCCATGTAATGGAGTACTAAAGTAAGTTACACTTACTGCACATAGTGTTTTTATAGCCAGCATTTTCTTCCTTACTGGATCATGCCTTCCGTGAGGTTTATTGATATAGAACCTGAATGTCCTGTTTGGATTATTTTAGCAAATGCAACTTGTTAGTATCCAAAAGTGAACGTTACAAGTATGTATACAAACATATAAGCTAATGAGGATTGTCGATATGTATACATCTTGAGAATATATGAAGTCTTTGTATGTCACCGGGTCCCTATCTATTGAATCAAAGACCCATGACATGCTCCTCCTGACATCGACGCCTATACAGATCTAGTGGTTGCTACATGAATTTAATCATAGAACTAGATAAGCTCTTTTGCATCAAATAAAATATATCAAACAAAGCTTTAAGTATAGAGTTGAACTTACTCGAAGTTGTATGGTAGCCATATAGTAGAGTGATGTTGGAGATTTTTAAAAGCCAGGGCAATGTATGTCGAAACCTTAAGGGACTCTTGCCATAGTTTTTTCGCACAGATGTCCTCTTTCTCCTGAAGGGTCTTTCCAGCAGCTAGCTCTTTGGTATCCAATTTTCACTGTCTAGGGTAATTAAAATTTGTTTGTGCTATAGCTTGAGGGTCTATATACCCAGCTTTCACACTTGGCATTTGTTTTACAATGTCCATTTGCATTCTACAAATCATGGCGTGGGTTAGTTACAACAAAATCCAAAGATTACATTCATATCATATCGGGAGGGCAAGGACTTACTGGAACCACGTGCGAATTAGATTCATTTTCATTGCTCCAAGGTGAAAGCATGTCTGCATGTCATTGAAGTCAAAGATAATTTTCCTAGCTGGGCTTCCAAATGTGCCGGCAGGGAAGCATGCTTGTACGAGGTCTATGCTCGTTAGTAGAACACACAATCACCAATCATGGAACCTTCTCATTCCAAGTGGTAGGCGCTGGATGTCCCGGATTGGTAGGAAGGGCTTGCCTCTTTCATATATAGGGGCGGCTGATAATGATGTCAAGTTCCTCACAAGTTCTTGATCATCAGCTCATATTCCATATAATGTATGGACTTGGACAATTTCATCATCGGCAAAACAAAGGAGAGGAGAGGAGAGGGGAGATTTGGCAAAAAAAGCAACAGTTGCTTAGCAAACATAGAGTAGCAACTGATGGCAAAAATAGCAAAAAATAGAGGAGAGGGGAGCTTTTGACGAGCATCATCCTCACCTGATGATTCATTTGAACTTGTAAACTATGGTCAGTGTAGAACACAATTTACTGCACATATATGAATTTCAGCAAGTTCAAATCAAATGAACGATAGGTTTTCAAGCATACAAATTTGTAGATAAATACAACCTATGGTTGGATTTCAACTTTTAAAGTCCTACTCCAACAGCAAAGAAAAGGTCGTAGCTCACAAGCAAGGTTGAACAATGTATACATAGGGAGACACCAATCAAGATTTTTAGGTGAGACATTTCTTTCTTGATTGATGATTGGCAAGATACACCAAAAGAAAAGCCTTAAGTTCTCTGATAATGAGATTGCCCAAGATGATGAGAAGGGAATAGTCAATAGTAACCAATCTGCTCGTGGTGACTTCACTGAAGCAGTTGCCATAGCATCATCTTTCAAGGAAATTGCAATAGTTTCTTCAAAAGATATACTACAACTAGAATGAAATACATCTAATTTGTAAGAGATAAATCATTTGGCTAGGGTAATGTCTCTACAGTCCCCCAAACAATTCCTATATGGTTATGCCCAGCGGATTAGGATATTTCAATTTATTGCTTGAAATATGAAATATCAAGTACCCAGATTATTATTTTACTCTTCTCTTAAGTCCTAACCAATAGCTTCTAAAGACAAGGATAGCAAGAGGTTACTTTCATGCTAGAAAAAAATAGTTCTAGTACATTTAACAAGATTAGAATAATAAGATGATATCATACTCTCAGCTCAGGATTACACCTTTTGTTTTAAGATTCATTGCATCATTGTTTTCTAGAGTTCCATGTATCATTGATCTTTTTTTCTCAAACTTTGACCGACAAATTTATTTAATTATTGACTTATAAGTACTAAAGTGGAAAGCATACCACTAAAACTGTCATCAAAATAACTTTGAGCATACCTTGGATGCCCTTTTACTCAAAAGTGTATAGAAAAGACAAATAGTCAAAGAAATTGAAAATATCAAAGGTGCCATATATTCAAAAATAGAGGGAGTGGACTTCTTTTCCCATTTATCCTTAGAAAAATACTACTAATAGCAAGTAACAACACAGCAATATAGTGACTATATTGCTATATAAATTGCAAGCATTCACACTTTAAAAGACTATTTGGGTCATTCCATTGATGTGGAAAGATTTGTCAAACTTTGAGCAAAAGCGCAGTAGCAAAAATAAGTTTTTTCATGAAGCATAGTGACAGTAGCAAAAATAATTTATGCACCGGAACTGAATATTCATATATGCACATTTATCTATTGTTAGTGATGTATGCAGCCGGGGAATGGAGAAGGGGTTGGGAGTACCTGTAGAAGACTTGACAGAAGGGACGTCACCGGCTATGCGCGGTGGCCAGGGATATAGACATCGGAGAGCACGGGCAGCTGGGCCACCCATTGTTGGAGGAGCACGGATGCCAGAGAGCATGGGAGGCAGCGGCAGAAGTAGATGCTGAAGAGCGCGCGTGGGCTGGCGAGTTTGGTGGTCAAGGTCGGAGAGGGAGCGCTGGTGGCGGGGACGCCAGCTAGAGCATGCGGCCGAGCCAATAGAGCTCAAACCCTAGCCCCCACCGAAGTCATCAGAGCACGCACATGGGCCGGTGAGGTCGGAGGTATAGGTCCCAGATAGGGCGGTGGTAGGGAGGCCGGCGCTGCGAGCTCGATCTAGCAAACCCTAGCCGCCCAGCGGCTGTGGAAAGGCGGTGGTTGGGGAACGGTGGATGGAGGCGCAGTAAGGTGAGTATGGAGGAGGTCAGAGAAAGCGGTTGTAGGCCACGGAGACGGCGGCGACGGCAATGGGGGCGGCGGAGAAAAAATTCGGTAGCCTGCCGATGTCCGAGAGGAAGAAAGCGCCTAGGACTTAGAATAATTTTGGCCTCCCGCGAGCTCTTGCTTATATACCGAAGGTCATTTGTAGGGGCGGTTCCTGAGTAAGCCGCCCCTACAAATATTTTTTAATTTATTTTAATGAATAATTTTGTAATTTATATATAAAGAACACAATGTAAATTTATATAATACTTTTTTGATAATTCTATATATGTATAAATAAATATATATATAAATAATTTCATGATATATATATATACAGATATAATTATATATTTTGTTCTTTACAAATAGAATATTTTAAAAATTGAATTTTTGAAATTTAAAACAACTAAAACAATTTCATCTCCACTAAATGACCTCAAATAAAACTTTTGTAAACATCAAAGTTGTAGAACTCATCAAGATGTACAACTTATATTTTGGTCATCTTTTCATTTGACCAAATTTAAACAGTTCAAAATTTTCATTTCAATAAATGTCAACTTCAAATAAGATTTTGAAACCTTAAATGATTTCAAATAAGAAAATCATGAACATAAAAGTTGTTGAACACATCACTATCTACAACTTTTATTTTGGTCATCTTTTCATTTGACAAAATTTGAAAAGTTTCAATTTTGAATTTTAATAAATGGCAACTTCAAACAAGATTTTGAAACCTTAAATGATTTCAACTACAAAAGTCGTGAACATAAAAGTTGTTGAACTCATCATTATCTACAACTTTTATGTTGGTCACTTTTTCATTTGACAAAGTATTAGTAAACATTATTCACAAATTCACATATCACTCATAGTTTCGTGAAATATATGAGAGACATGTTGATTTATGAACAATTTTTACTATCACTTTGTCAGATAAAAAAATAACCAAAATAAAAGTTGTAGATCTTGATGAGTTATACATCTTTGGTATTCATCACTTTTTCAGCTGAAATCATTTAGTGTTTTAAAATCTTGTTAGAACTTGTCCTTTTTTTAAATTTGAAAATTTGAATTGCTCAAACTTTATCAAATGAAAAGAATGAATCAAATCAACAAAGTAACTTGATAGGGCATGATTTTAGAAAATTTTAGGAAAAAATCATCACATTTGGAGTTAGTATGAGAGAGAAAGACTAGTTACAAATTTTATCCAGAGATTAAAAAGAAAAATCATAACTGTTCATGATGATTAATGATGAACAAGTGTGATTTCTATTTTTAATCTTTGGCTGAAACTTGTAACTAGTTTTTCTCCCTCATACTAACTCTAAATGTGATGTTTTTTCCTAAGATTTTCTAAAATCATGCTCTATCATTTTAGTCTGGTCATCTATCTTTGTCACTAATTTTGGACAATTCAAATTTTGAATTTTATAAAATGACAACTTCAAACCTGATTTTCAACCACTAAATGATTTCAGCTAGTAAACGTGATGAATATAAAAGTTGTATAACTCATCAAGATCTCCAACTTTTATTTTGGTCATTTCTTCATTTCATAAAGTGTTAAGTGCTTGTTTTAAGTATTTCAATAGTAGTCCAAACATGTTGCAGTAGTAATAAGTGCCTATTTCAAGTGTCTGCGTGTTACAGCTGTTTTAGTAGTAATAGAGTGGATGTTGCAATAGGTTCATCTGGATGTTGCAAAGGGTAGTCTCACACACATGCATAAATATAGTCTCATACATATACATAAATATATAGTCTCACACACATGCATAAATGAAGTCTTACAAACACACACACTTACACAAACACTCTACGTTCAACAAGTAGCTAACCCGCTGTAATGACTTTTCCCTGGACACCTTTTCGTTCCCATAGCAATATGTCTTTGGGTAGGTTCTTTTTCACAACACTGATCTTCTTAGGAAAGTCTATGAATAGTGGCATCTCATCGTAGTTATTGTAAGCTTCAACATCGTCCACGCTATCAACTCCGATAATGTGTTGTTTCCCAGAGGCAACCACGTGCTTTGTTTTCTTCTTCGGAGGGAGGTTACTTTATGGGTCAGGCATATAGAAAACTTGTGCGACACGTAAAGCGAGCACCCAAGGGTCATCTTGGTAGCCTAGATTCTTGAGATCTAGGACTCTCAATCCGATCTCGTTCAGTTGGTGTTGTTTGATCCAGCGGCATCGAAACAGGGCCACCATTATATCCCTTCCATAGTCAAGTTCCCATATCTCTTCAATGATGCTGAAAGTATTAGATCTTTTGCCCCACTCCATCGAGAGCTTCTATTCGAACGTGCTATTTTGGTTCATATATTTACTATTGAAAGCATCTAGGCCCCTAGTTGGGTTTCGGTGATTAATGACAATACGAGATTATTGTGACTAATGTATGTTTTGTAGATGCAATTAAGTTAGGTCATGGTAATGACAATTGATTGGGCAATCATGGTTGTCATGCCCCTATGATGGAAATCATTTCATTTTTCAAAGGATGGATGACAAGGTTAAGGATGGACTAGTTCTAAGTGTTGTTTGGAGTTGAAGAGACACTTAAAGTAGTTTAGGACTTTATTTTTTCTTTGGTCGTACTATTAAGGGGGTATGGATGGGTAGCTTGACCTAGGTGAGTCTAGTGGGTTAGGTGTGGTGCACACTTGTCAAAGCTAGCACTAGATATCTCCAAAATAGTCCTTAGATCAATTGGAGCAAACTTCATTCACATATGATTGTGAGTTGGAAGTGAATGGAGGGTCAAATGTTGACTGAACGCTGGTTTCGGTGTGACCGAACTCTGGTGCAGAGTCCGATCAATTCATTTGATCAAGGTGAAGTCATCTGGATACGACCGGATGTTGAGTGAAATGTGACCGAACGCTGGGTGCCAGAGTCTGGTCAACTCCAGTAAGGTTCTAGAGAGGGAGAATCCTGATCGGACGCTGTCCGATCAGTGCTAACCGAACGCTGGTTAGGTTTTGGCTACTGACCAGACACTAAGTAGCAAAGTGACCGGACATTGGGTTCCACAGTCCGGTCAACATCAGTAAGGTTCAAGAGAGCAGTTTTTATGACCGGACATGTCTGGTCAGTGCTGACCAGATGCTAGTCAGTATTCGGTCATAACTTAACTGCTTGGTTGTAGGGAGAACTGACCGGTGCGTGCGGTCACCTTGATCGGAGCGTCTGGTCAACCCGTAGTGGCACATAATGGTTTGTTTTGAATGAAGGGTTATAAATACTTCCTCTATTCACTTAAGGGATCACTTTTGCTCATTCCAACAGCTAAGAAACACCCTTGAGAGTGCCAAGAAGAGCAATGTCCTAGTGAGGTGATTGAGATTTGAGAATCCAAGAGAGAGGCCTCATTAGTGAAAGCAAGAGTAGCAAAGTGTGCATCCACCCTTCTCATTAGGCTTGTCGTGGTCAAGTGAGAGTTCGTGCTTGTTACTCTTGGTGATCGCCATCACCTAGATGGCTTGGTGGTGATTGGGAGCTTGGTGATCATCCAGCGGAGCTTGTGGATGACCCAACTCAAGTTGTGAGCGGTTGTGGGTGATTCACCACGATGGAGTGTCGAAGAATCAACCCATAGAGAGCACTTGATCCTTGCACGGATCAAGGGAGAGCTACACCCTTACGCAGGTGCTCCAATGAGGACTAGAGGGGAGTGGTGACTCTCCGATACCTCCGCAAAACATCACCACATTCCTTCTTCTCTCTTTACTTTAAGCATTTACTTTGAGCAATTCAATTCTTGTCTTTACATTCATAGAATTACCATGTTAGAGTAGGATTGGAATATAGGTTGCTAAACTTTTGTGCATTAGAACAATATAAACACTTTCTAGGCACAAGGGGTGAAGTGGGTTAACTGTAGGGTTTAATTATTGCAAAGAATTTTAGAATTAGCCCAATTCACCCCCCTATTGGGCATCTTGATCCTTTCAATTGGAATCAGAGCCTCGTGCTCACGTATTTAGGCTTAACCGCCTAGAGAAAGATGTCTCATGGGGATGGACCTCCTCCTATCTTTGAGGAGAATAATTTTCCTTATTGGAAAATCTAGATGTTGGAATACTTAGATCCGCCTCACAAGGATTTCCAAAACCTTGGGATCCCACGCACCTTGAAGGCGATGAAGTGAACTATGAGAAATGGAATGTAAAGGCTCGAAACACTATCTTTAGAGGCCTTTGCAAAGATGTGTTTAACTGGGTGAGGAACCACAAGGACGCCCATGCACTTTGGTCGGACATTTGTGCGCTCCATGAGGGAACTAAGAGCGAGCATGAGGAACGCTATCATCTCATAATGAAAAAGCTTAATTCCTTTGAGATGCTTCCTAAAGAGAGTGCTAATGAAATGTACTCACACTTGAATGTTCTTGTAGAGGAAGTCAATGGGCTTGGACTCACTCAAATGCAACCATCTGATGTTGTAAGAAAAATATTGAGTGTCCTCCCCATTAATAAATATGGGCATATTGTGACCGTGCTTCATCAAGGTGTTCTTTCCACCGCTACACGAACTCAAATCTTGGGAAAGATCAATGCTCATGAGATGTACATGCACATCACACCACAAGATGGCTCATCCTCTACCAAGAAGAAAGACAAAGACTTAGCATTCAAGGCTAGCCAAGAGAAGGGCAAATCAAGAATTGAGTATGAGAGCTCAAGTGATGATTAAGTTGATGATGCAAGTCTTACTCTCATGGTGAGAAGAACCACCAAGATGCTAAAGAAGCTCAACAAGAGTGGCATCAAGTTCGATGGCAAGAAAAAGAAGTTCTTCACTAGCACTAGATGGAAGCCAATCTCTGAGATGGATTGCTACAATTGTGGAGAACTTGGTCATCTAGCACATCAATGCACCAAGCCTAAGAAAGACAAGTACAAGAAGAAGAACAAGGACAAGAAAGATGACTCAAGTGATGAAGATGAAGATGAAAAGAAGAAAAATAAGCCATACAAGAAAGATGGCAAGAAGGACTTCCACAAGAAGAAAAATGGGAAGGCATACATCGTCGGTGATTGGCTCACGGACATTGATTCATCTAGTTGCTCATCCGATGATGATAGTGATAATGAGAAGGTGGACGCAATTGTGATTGACTCTTCATCATCTTCATCGACACCACTGCCATCATCCTCTACACACCTATGCCTTATGGCCAAGGGTGAACGGAAGGTACCAAATGATGATGATAGTAGTGGTGATGATCATGCTAACAATGATAATAGTAGTGATAGTGATAGTGATGATGATGAATATGAATCACCTTCATATGATGATCTTGTTAAATTGCTAAATCAATATACTAAGATCATTAGAAAGACTAGAGCTAATAATGACAAGCTAGAAGCTAAGAATGATTCTCTTTTAGCTAAATGTGTTATAGCCGAAAAGGCTAGTGTTGAGCTTAGAGAAGCAAATGAAGCTATGTCATCCAAACTTAAGGAGCTCAAATCTTCTAAGAAAGAGCTTAAAGATAAACATGATAAACTTGAGGGGATGCATAAAGAGCTCATCACTAGCCACAATATGCTAAAAGAAGAATATACAACTCTCAAGATAAATCATGATAATCTTGTTATTGCTCAAGAATTTTTATCCAATGAGCCACATGGTGCTACTAACGATGTTGTTAAGATTGATATAGCTACATTATGTGATGATTTAATTGTTGAGAGCATTGAGCAAGGATCTAGTAGCAAAGGCAAGCAAGTGGTTGAAACCGACAACTATGATGAGTATGTCAAGCTCAAGCATGATAATGAAAAGCTCAAGAAAGATCTTGAAGAGCTCAAAACCACCAACACTATAGTGCTAGAAACTCTTGATCATGATGGTGATTTGATTCTTGAGAATGAGAAGCTCAAAGAAGAGAACAAGAAACTCAAGGAAGAGAAAAATAATGATGCACTCAAGGAAGAGAACAAGAAGCTCAAGTTGGAGAAAGAGCATCTCAAGATTGGATTGAACAAGTTCACAAGAGGAAAGCATCTTCAAAGTGAGCTACTAATGAACACCGTCATGAAGATGGATAGAAGTGGCATTGGGTATTTGACAAACCAAGAGAAGAAGGCTCAAGCTCAACAACAACAACACAAGTCAAAGCCAAAGCCAAAGAGGTGTTTTGAGTGTGGACAAGAAGGCCATTTTGCCCATGAGTGTCAAACTCCACCACCACAACCCTTGCCCAAGCATGCTAGACCCTTTGCTTTCAATGCTCATTACATGCTTAGAAAGGACTCTAGTGGAAAGATAAAAGTTATGTTCTTAGGACCTCCCAACAAGAATAGGCCTAAGAAAATTTGGGTTACAAAGTCACTTGTTGAGAAAGTCAAGGGCCCTCAATAAGTTTGGGTTCCTAAAGCTTGATCTCTTGTGTGTAGGTGAACTACAAGACTGGTGGAAGTGTCATGGTAATGACAATTGATTGGGCAATCATGGTTGTCATGCCCCTACGATGGAAATCATTTTGGTTTTCAAAGGATGGACGACAAGGTTAAGGATGGACTAGTTCTAAGTGTCATTTGGAGTTGAAGAGACTCTTAGAATAGTTTAGGACTTTGTTTTTTCTTTGGCCATACTATTAAGGGGGGTATGGATGGGTAGCTTGACTTATGTGAGTTTAGTGGGTTAGGTGTGGTGCACACTTGTCAAATCTAGCACTAGGTAGCTCCAAAATAGCCCTTAGATCAATTGGAGCAAACTTCATTCACATATGATTGCGAGTTGGAAGTGAATGGAGGGTCAAATTGTAACAGAACCGACCAATTATACGAAATTAAGTAAGAAAATCCCCCACCAGAGTAGACGATTTAGCAAACTTAAGCCCGTATAACCCGGTAGTCCGTGAAATCACGAAGGATTTCAAACCAACTCACATACCAGCCAAGATCGTAATAAGTTTAGCGGTCACCATCACATATTACATGAAAGTTCGCATCATAGGTACATCAGAGTTTAAACATAGTTATTATAAAATGAGTTCAAATAGAAGTAGCGGAAGCCATTTGTTCAAAACCACACACACTCACACGGAGTTCAAATACAGTGCCAGCTAATGATCAACTCCAACAAAAGCATCAGACGAGACGTAAGGAATGACCATGCCCATGGTCCTAAGCATCACCCATCATAGGATAAAGGTAGTTGATACAGTAGCCATAATACATCTGCCCATTTGCAACAAGTGGGAACAAAACCCTGAGGACGAGAAGGTACTCAGCTAGACTTACCCGACATAACCGAAAATAAAGTGACACCAAGGATTATGAAGGGCTTTATAGTAGGGTAGCTGTCTCATTTGCAAAAAGAGGCATTTTTACCATTTCAAGAACCTTTCCAAAAGCATTATTGTCAAGTTAATTATTATTAACCTGTCGACTACATTTGCACCTATACTAGAGCAAGCATGTGATTAAGCAAATAATGATAACCAATGATCATTAACAACTTCCATAATGTCATATTCATTATAACTGTCCAAGTGTTCCATCAACATTACTACGATGAAGTAACTCTAGTCAAGTGTTCACTATCCAGTGAACGATGGTGATTCGAATCGATTATTAACCAGCTAGTAATTGATTCCTTACACAAACCTCACTCACGCGTTAAAGTGAGGTATCGGTCACCGAGTCAACTATCAAGGAAAAATCTCGAGTTTGCCAGGAACCACATGTACCCAGGGGGCCGACTGACTGCCTTTCGGTCTTATCATCATGCCTGCCATTTTGAGCAAGTTATAAATTCCCAAAGCATTTAAATAGAAATCTAAAAATCATTTCTTAAATCCTTTCAAAAATCAGCTGATGAAAACGCTGGGTGCACCCGGTGCTGTGCACCTAGACCCGAGTCAGGGCGCTGATGAGCGGGCCCCCATGGGTCAACGGCCCCCACCTGTCAGTCAGACCAAAATAGGGGCGGAGCTGACCGGCCGGCTCTCGCCGACGGTGAGCTAGCCGGCGGCGCGGTCACCACCAGCAGCTCACCTGTGATGAGGCGGACGTGGTGCACCAAGAGAAGGCACGGGAGGAGCTCGGAATGGGGCTCGATGATGTGCATGGCAGAGCGGTGGTGCGGCTCATCGGCAGTACGCCAACTCCAGCCACGGCAGGGCATGGGCAGGCGCGCACGAGGTTTGCGAGGGCAAGGTGGTGCTCATGCGCGCGAAAGGAAGGAGAGAGGTGGAGCGGAGAGGGGGTGTCCACGGGAGCGGAGCTCTCCGGTGAGCTTGGTCATGCTCCAACGAGCGATTCCCGAGGAAGGGGAGCTTACCATGGCAAATCGACATGAGCACAAGGTGCGCGAGGTGGAGGCGCAGCTGCTGGCGAGATGGAGTGGTCGACGGCGAGCTGGGACGGCCGGGCAAGCTAGTTCCGGTGAGGCACACAGTGGCGGAGGTGAGCACGTGCGTGAGAGTTGCTGCTGCTGCTGCTCTGTGGCTGGCGGACTGAAGAGGGAAGTGGGGAGCACGGCGCGGTCGGTAGGTGAATACGAGCGCGTGGAGGGCGAGGCAGGCCAGCTGTGACGCGGCGAGCTTCGCCGATGCATGGCGGCCACGCGGCATGCGCGCTCTGGCGTCGGTCAGGCGCTAGCTCACGGGAACGGGCATGGCTTCGGCGCTGAGGCAGGCCGGGCGAGCGAGTTGGGCTAAGGCGAAGGCGCGGGCGCGGTGAGGAGTGCTGGGCCGGCTTCGGCTGATGGGCCAGAGGTGAGGCGTGAGGCCCAACTTAGGTGAATTGATCTTTTTCAAATTATTTTCAAATACTTTTTCATTCAAACAAAATTTTGAACTATTTTAAAGCAGTTTCAAAAGTTGGTGTAAAAATGAAAGTTGCTTAAAAATTTATTCTCTACAACTTTGCTTTTAAGACCAAAGTCAAATTCCAAATAGAGTTTGAATTACAAAATAAACATCAATATTAATTCAAAACCCTAATTTTGAAGAATTATTTAAATCAAAATTTGGCAAAAATTTAAATACAAACTTTGCTTCCAATTTGTATCGTAAATATTAATAAGCTATCCTAGTGATCAAAACAAGAAATCATGGCATCCGAACATGAGCATGGCATTTCACATTGTTTTAAACATAATGAATTTCAATCAACTTAAGCACCACATGAAATGATACTTCATTTCTTTCGAAATGAAATGCATGAATGATGCTTATGCATGAGGTGATGATGATTATGCTCATGGGATGAAATGGTAATGCATGCTTAACACCGAGGTGTTACAACCCTCCCCCCTTATAAAAATCTCGTCCCGAGATTTGGGTTACGAAGCATTTGTTATAAAAATCTTCATAAGCTTTTTGTAGATATTCTCCCGTTTCCCAAGTTGCATCTCCCTCATCATGATGAATCCACTATATCTTGTATGTTTTCACCATACTATTCCTGAGTAGCACATTCTTTAGTGTCTAAAACATGGACCGGTTGCTCATGATACACCAAATCTAATTTGAGTTTGATGCCTCGAGGTTCTATTCTTTCCTTCGGAACACAAACACTTCTTAAGTTGTGATACATGGAAAACTGGAAATACGGTACTCATTGTCTCAGGTAACTCTGTCTTATAAGCTGCTGGACCTCTTTTTTCCAAGATCTTGTATGGTCCTACGAATCTAGCGGCAAGCTTTCTTCGGACTCCAAACCGTTTCTTCTTCATTGGCGTGACCTTCAGATAAACATAGTCACCAACTTCAAACACAAGGGGTCTCCTTCTTCTATCTACATAACTTTTCTGACGTGATTGGGCTACCTTCATATTTTGTTGAATAATATGAACTTTCTTCTCGGCCTCTTCTACAAAGTCAATACCATAATACCTTCTTTCTCCTGGCTCGACCCAATTCAGTGGTGTTCTACAGTTTTTGCCATACAAAGCTTCGAATGGAGCCATCTTGATGCTTTCTTGATAACTGTTATTGTAAGCAAACTCAGCTAATGGTAACCATGACTCCCATGAACCCCTAGAAGACAACACATAGGCTCTTAACATATCCTCTAGAATAGCATTCACTCATTCAGTCTGACCATCTGTCTAAGGATGATAAGCAGTACTACGAATCAAACTAGTTCCCAAGCCTTTGTGCAAATGTTCCCAAAAGTGAGCCATGAACTGTAGCCCTCTACTAGATACTATAGTCTTTGGTATACCATGCAACCTCACAATTTCTGCAATATACTTCTCGACATATTGAGGTGGCCGATAATCTGTCTTGATAGGTAAGAAATGAGCGGTCTTGGTAAGACGATCCACAATCACCCCAATCGAATCATGTCCCTTTTGAGTAGTGGGCAAACCCGAGATAAAATCCATACTTATATCATCCCACTTCCAACTAGGTACGGACAAAGGTTGCAACAAACTGGCAGGTTTCATATGAATAGCTTTTACTCTACAACACGTGTCACATCTAGCAACATAGGCTGTAACTTCTTTCTTCATCTTGGTCCACCAATAATGAGGTCTCAGTTCTTGATACATCTTACTACTTCCCGGATGGATAGATAGCTTAGAAAGGTGAGCTTCATCCATGAGTTTATTCCTAAGCTCTCGATCCTTGGGAACCACAAGACGGTCGTCAAACCACAACACGCCCTGTTCATCCACTCTAAAGTGCTTAGACGGCTCTTCTTTTATTTTCTCTTTGATGTGAAATATTCCCTTGTCTGTTTTCTGGCCTTCTATTATCTTACTCTCTAATGAGCAACTAATCTGAATACTATGTAACACAACAGGATGCATCAGATCGAACACATCTTCAAGTAATGGCTGCACATTCAAGTAATGTAACTTTCTACTCAAACCATCTGCCACTACATTGACCTTTCCAGGATGATACTGCACATTCAAGTTGTAATCTTTGATCAATTCTAACCATCTTCACTGTCTCATGTTCAGCTCTAGTTGGGTAAAGATGTACTTGAGACTCTTGTGATCTGTGAAAATATTGCACACATTACCAAGTAGATAATGTCTCCAAATTTTTAGGGCATGCACAACTATAGCAAGTTCAAGATCATGTGTCGGATAGTTGACCTCATGCTTTCTCAACTGACATGAGGCATAAGCAATGACTCTTCCTTCTTGCATAAGAACACAACCCAATCCAATTTTCGATGTGTCGCAAAACACATCAAATGGTTTCTCGATGTCCGGTTGTGCTAGAATAGGAGCAGTGGTCAATAGTTTCCGCAAGGTGTGGAAAGCTGCTTCACACTCCTCTGTCCACATGAACTTGTGATCTTTCTATAGCAAACTTGTCATTGGCTTGGCAATCTTTGAGAAATCTGGTATGAAACGGCGATAGTAACCAGCTAATCCTAAGAAACTTCTAACCTTAGGAACTGTGGTAGGTGCCTTCCAATCCATAACCTCTTGCACCTTACTTGGATTCGACTGAAACTCCATTTTCTGACAGAATGTGACCAAGGAAAGGAACTTTCTTCAACCAAAATTCACACTTGCTAAACTTAGCATACAACTTATGATCTCTAAGTCTAGTCAAGACAATTCTCAGATGCTCTTCATGATCCTTCTCGTTTTCGGAGTACACCAGAATGTCATCAATGAACACAACCACAAACTTATCCAATTCTGGCATGAAAACTGTATTCATCAAAAACATAAAGTATGCAGGAGCATTTGTCAAGCCAAAGGACATGACAAGATACTCATACAACCCGTATCTGGTGGAAAATGCGGTTTTCGGTATATCTTGTGTCCTAATCTTGATCTGATGATAACCAGATCTCAAATCTATCTTGGAGAACACCTTAGCCTTGGCTAACTGGTCAAACAGAACATCAATATGAGGCAAGGGATACTTATTCTTGATGGTTACAGTATTAAGTGGCATGTAATCCACACACATTCTCAATGTGCCCTCTTTCTTCTTCTTCACAAACAAGGCGGGACATTCCCATTCAGACTTGCTTGGTCGAATAAACCCCTTTTTTGATAATTCTTCTAGTTGCTTCTTTAGCTCAACTAATTCATCTGGAGGCATCCGATAGGGTCTCCTTGAAATCGGAGCTGTTCCAGGGATTAACTTAATTCCAAACTCAATATCCCTATCTGGTGGAAGACTAGGTAACTCATCTGGGAATACATCCGGAAACTCACACACTACCAGAATCTAATGAATAGGAATAACTTCAGTAGCACATGTCACACTTATAAGGTCCGTTCTCTGAGGCAATGGTACTTGGAAAGTACCCTCACCCAGGGGATCCTTAAGGGTAAGTACCCGACTTCCTGTATCTATAACTGCTCCCCAATCCTTCATCCAATTCATCCCTATAATGACATCCATAACTAGTCCAAGCATAACTATCAAGTTCACTTGAAACTTTCTGCTACCTCATTCAAGGGTTGCCCCTCGAACCATCCAATTGGTCAAAACATCAGCCCCCGCTGAACTTATATGGTAACCATAACCCAATTTTGTGCATAGTTGTTCATATTTCCATGCAAATGCTTGACTCATAAAAGAATGCGATGATCCATAATCAAATAGAACAACTGCAGGGTGTTGGTTGACAGGAAACTTACTAGTGGTTACGGGCTCTCCCTCAGGAATCTCATCCACAGTCATACTATGCACCCGAGCAGTATAGGTCTGCTGCTTCTTCTTGGGCGGATAAGGACAGAACCTTGAGAAGTGGCTGGGTTGATCACAATTATAGTAGGGTCCCCTTACTATACCAGCAGATCCCATAGCTCCCTTGGAACTGTCCTGTACCACAGTTGCGGCTGCCTTATTGGACTGCACTGCCATCTTGTAAGGCTTCTGTGGTCCCCTGTAATTCTGACCTCTCTGCTGTGGTGGCCTGAACCTAGCGCCAGGTGTAGATGGATGATAGGGAGGATGACCTCCCGTAGGTACTCTTGCTTGGGATGGACCACCTTCTAGTGCTCTCTTCCAAGTCTTGGCTACGGTACTGGCGTTGTTGTTCTTTTCCTGCTTCAGACAATCACTGATAAATTCATTGAATCTAGCGCGGGTGTTGGTACCCACATGCTTCATCATCTTTGGATTGAGTCCTCTCTTGAAACTAGCGATTCTCTTAGCATCGGTGTCAACCATGTCGGGAGCATAATGGCACAAGTTGTTGAAAGCATGCAAATATTGCGTCACAATTTTGGTGCCCTGATTCAACACCAAGAACTCTCCCAACTTCATCTCAGTCAGCCCGGGTGGAATATAAACTCCACAGAAGGCCTCAGCGAACTCTCTCCACGTAATCTGAGCATTTGGAGGGAAGGTGGTGCGATGGTGCTTCCACCACATTTCCGCTGGCCCTTGCAACTGATGTGCAGCATACTCAGTTTTTAATACCTCAGTCATCCTCAACACACAGAATTTATCTTCCATAGTGTTGATCCATTCTTTAGCATCGAGTGGTTCTGTTGCTTCCTTGAATATTGGTGGCCTGGTGTCCATAAAATCTTTGAAGTTACTGTACTGATTCACCCCATTGCCACCACCCTGATTGTTACCACGCTGAACATTGTTGGCAATGGTACGCAGAAAATCCTCCATGTTCTTCTAGGATTGTTCTGTGTTGCGCTGACTCCCGAGCAACTGTGCGAAGAACACCTCTAGGGTGAGCAGGGGAAAAGGTGGCAAATGCGGTTCATGGGGGGCTCATTGTTGTTGACATGGTTTCCACCACCACCACCGGTCCCAGCACCATTAGCACCGGTCTCAGCGGCCTCATAAGTGGTACGGACGAGTATTTGTCATCTGCATATTTCAGCAACAAGTAATGATTGAGTGAAGCTGTAATAATTATGAGTGAAGGAAAAATTATGCCATACTGAATTTATTGGAGAGAATAAATTCATACAATAAAACAGAGGCACAATAATCGCATCCCAATTAAAACAACATCACTAATTAAATTACTTCAAAAGCAAACATCACGTCTATACAATCGAATTGCCAGCATACCTACACTGGACTTTTATGCGTTCATATATCGCATTACTAGCCAAGTTCCAATCACATGCCAAGTCTCATAAGTTTGAAGCAAGATACATTAGGTTACATGCCAACAAAAGAAAGGTCATCGCGATAGGACCTAAACACTAGCGCAAGGCAACTAGCCTACTCCTTGGGGCCATCGTCGGGGTCGGAGACGTCACCATCGCCCCCAGGTGAAACTATAGGCTCGTCCTCATTATCGTCATCAATGTCCATGCCAGCAGCGTCTAGAGGAGCATATGGGCCAACCCCATTGTAGAGCGCGTGAAACTCCTTGTGCAGGTTGACGTTGTACTCCTCTAGCTCATCGACCCTCTATAGCAGAAGGTCCCTCTCGTTCCAGGCTTCATTCCTTTCCTGCACCAACTGTCCAATCATGCGGTCTGCATTATTGTTGGCCTGAGTCAACATATGCACCCGCTGCATAGCTCTATCACCTCTCTCTCTACCGCCTGGTCCCGCTGTAAGCTCATATCAGCCAACTGCTCCTACAAACTAGCTATAGCACGTGCATGCTTCTTCTTCTACTTTCTTACCTTGAGCTTATCATGACCACGTAAGCCAGTCAAAGTCTAGTAGGTACACTCAAGACCCTGATATGCTCTGATAGCGGCAAACATAGCACTCATAGCATGGTTATCACTAGCTTGTCCCTTAGCTAGACCTCTGACCAAAGCACTTCCCTAAGGCTGAACCCAAATAGCATCACGAGGATCATCCCTAGGAAAGGTGCTAGCTAGAGCTGCTGCAAGCTCACTAGGAATCTGCTCATGATGTCCCTGATGACATGAAAAGCTGCTCCCTCTGCACCCTCAACAGGAGTGCGACCCTCAAACTCTAAGTGCCAACCATCCCATTCTAGAGCATCACCAAGAGTAGGAACTATGATCTCTACCACTGCAAGTCCATCCTCTGCTAACTGGCTCTTATTCCAAGAGTACACCGGCTCTTGACCCTCTGGGTACCCCACATCATGGAGCACTCTCCAAAGCAAGGTCAGCATGCCAAACTCACTCAAGAAGGTGTCCGTGGTGCGGTGCTCCCTCAGGGCCAACTGACATCAAGGTGCTCTTCCTCCGGTGGACTTACGAGCAGTCTACTTTGTGCGGGCCATCTGTAGCAAAAATTCTTTTATTACCCTATGGGAACATATTTTAGGTGATACAACATTTATCAAAATGAGATAATCAATTTATAAGGGGAGGAATGCATGACATGAATGAAATGCACAAGTAATATGATGTATGTACGTGTTGTACGTTCTCATAAACTTATGAAATAAATAATTTCTAGCGATGAATTCGGTGGCATACAAACGATCTCTCAAATACGTATCTAATACGTTCTACATGATAACATTGTCATGTACCTGCAGAAGATTCATTTCAGCCCAATTCCCAATGAATGCATAAAAGCAGTAAATTTTTTTATCTACACGCTCTACACAAATCCCCAGATACGCGTACAACAATAGTAACTACCCGAACCATCGTCCTATTGACGGCATCGCCTCAACGGATGGAATACCCACACATGAGATACCTTTGTAAAACATGCGTAGAACATGTAATTATTCCAGCATCATATAAGCATTCACCCTAGATCGGTGGTGTATCCGATCATGCTCTCACAATTCACACTTACCGAGGCATAGAGGCAAATGATCTATACACTACCACTCAAACAAGTGGCACTCATACAATAGCATGCCGTATGAGCAACGAAAGAAAAATATGATGCAAGAACCCCAAGTTAGTACTTAATTAAGCCACCTAGAGTCCTTAACTAGGCATAAAGGATATGACCACTGGCACACTTTTTAGTTTGGAACTCACATTTTTCAAATGCCTTTTTGTTTTAAATACACTTGTGAACAGTGACACGCTAAACCATGCTTTGATGCCAGCTGTAATAGAACCGACCAATTATACTGAAATTAAGTAAGAAAATCCCCCGCCAGAGCAGACGATTTAGCAAACTTAAGCCCATATAACCCGATAGTCTGTGAAATCACGAAGGATTTCAAACCAACTCACATACCAGCCAAGATCGTAATAAGTTTAGTGGTCACCATCACATATTACATGAAAGTTCGCATCACAGGTACATCAGAGTTTAAACATAGTTATTACAAAACGAGTTCAAATAGAAGTAGCGGAAGCCATTTGTTCAAAACCACACACACTCACACGGAGTTCAAATACAGTGCCAGCTAATGATCATCTCCAACAAAAGCATCAGACGAGATGTAAGGAATGACCATGCCCATGGTCCTAAGCATCACCCATCGCAAGATAAAGGTAGTTGATACAGTAGCCATAATACATCTGCCCATCTGCAACAAGTGGGAACAAAACCCTGAGTACGAGAAGGTACTCAGCTAGACTTACCCAACATAACCGAAAATAAAGTGACACCAAGGATTATGAAGGGCTTTATAGTAGGGTAGCTGACTCATTTGCAAAAAGAGGCATTTTTAGCATTTCAAGAACCTTTCCAAAAGCATTATTGTCAAGTTAATTATTATTAACCTGTCGACTACATTTGCACCTATACTAGAGCAAGCATGTGATTAAGCAAATAATGATAACCAATGATCATTAAAAACTTCCATAATGTCATATTCATTATAATTGTCCAAGTGTTCCATCAACATTACTACGATGAAGTAACTCAAGTCAAGTGTTCACTATCCAGTGAACGATGGCGATTCGAATCGATTATTAACCAGCTGGTAATTTATTCCTTACACAAACCTCACTCACCCGCTAAAGTGAGGTATTGGTCACTGAGTCAACTATCCAGGAAAAATCTCGAGTTTGCTAGGAACCACATGTACCCGGGGGCCGACCGACTGCCTTTCGGTCTTATCATCGCGCCCCCATGTCCTACCACACCTGCTCCGGTACAGTGCGCTGCGGGCAATCTACTCGGCCTGAATAATCTCCCAGCTTCACGGTCGAAAGGTACTTTATTTGGCTAGCTAAATGTAAGGCATGCGTTCAACATGGCCTGAGGCCCAACAATGGTCGGTCCTTAATCGACATAGATGGAAAGCACTACAGTCCAAAACTCTATAAGTCTCCATCCGGTCTCAACTTCAAATTAACACTTAGTTATACCATGACTACATAGTTACCCAAGCAGATCCAGGTAGCCACCTATAGCTCGCAGGTGATAGGAAATCACCCGACTTCTACTGGTCTAAGCCAGCTAAGCATTGACTCGACTGCGGATACCAGGGTAATAAGGATATAGTATAATAAAGGTAAACAAGGTATAATGCAGCAATGGTTGCAAACAACTCCTGAACGTAATGCATCAATTAAAGTAAAGCATTAATTAATAATCGCAAACCAGGGAGAAAATGTTTCGGGGCTTGCCTCTCTCGAAGGAGCTTGGGCTATGATCGGGGCACTCCGGAAGTTCCTCAACGTCCTCCTCGTCTGCTTCGGTCACTTCTTGCGGCTGCACCTCGAGCTACTCCTTGGGCTCCTCTAGTATGACGACCGGGCTCTCGGTTTGTGATCCTGTATGATGTAGGTGCGTAAGTGCTTATGCAAAAGGTGCATCGGATGAAATGAACACAATGAATATGCTTGCATGCAAGGTAGTCAACATCATCCAAGAACATGTACTACAAGTACATGTTATCTACTGCATTCTCTTCTACTACTAATATGCTATGTCAACGCATCTCATTAAATGCTTCAAAGATACACCAAAGCTTCACTAATTTCTTAATCATGCATAAAGCAACATTTGATCAAACTCTAATTAATAATAGGTTTGAATAGCAACTTCTATTTTTCTAGCATAGAAAAATCTTAGAAAATTACCATAGCATAGTACTACCCTAAGTAGTCTACCATCAAATTTTATGGCATTTGAATAATTGGATTAGCCAACACAAAAATGACAAGCTATGGCATAATTATGATCATGAAAATACTTTGTACTGTGAAAAGTGTCAAACAACAGATTTAGTATTTTTTCCTAGGTTCTAAATAGTAAATAATCACTGTACAAAATTTATCACATGCATGTTTTATACAAATTTTTCTCTCTAGCAAAAATAACAAAAATCAGCCATTAAAGGCACTTGAACTACACCTCATAATTTTTCTACAGGACATGCATGGCATGTATTTTTCCTAGAAAGTACATTACACAAGAAGAGTAACAAACTTGGAATCATGATTTTCTGATACATATAAGATTTACTAAACATTTTACAAGATATCAGCAATATCAAGAATTAAATAAAGCTCTACATTAAAGTATCTCAAAAATGACTTGGAATATTTTTATCATGTAGATCTAGTGACAAGGAACACAACAAAATTTGTTTCAACAAATTTGGAGCCATTTTGAGCAAGTTATAAATTCCCAAAGCATTTAAATAGAAATCTAAAAATCATTTCTTAAATCCTTTCAAAAATCAGCCGATGAAAACGCTGGGTGCACCCAGACCCGAGTCAGGGCGCTGACGAGCGGGCCCCATGGGTCAACGGCCCCCACCTATTGGTCAGACAGAAACAGGGGCGGAGCTGACCGGCCGGCTCTCGTCGACGGTGAGCTAGCCGGTGGCGCGGTCACCACCAGCAGCTCACCCGCGACGAGGCGGACGTGGTGCACCAAGAGAAGGCACGGGAGGAGCTTGGAGTGGGGCTCGATGGCATGCATGGTGGAACGGTGGCGCGGCTCGTCGGTGGTACGCCGACTCCGGCCATGGTAGGGCACGGGCAGGCGCGCACAAGGTTCGCGAGGGCAAGGCAGTGCTCACGCGCGCGAAAGGAAGGAGAGAGGTGGAGCGGAGAGGGGGTGTCCATGGGAGCGGAGCTCTCCGGTGAGCTTGGTCATGCTCCGGCGAGCGATTCCTGAGGAAGGGGAGCTTACCACGGCAAATCGACGTGAGCACGAGGTGCGCGAGGAGGAGGCGCAGCTGCTGGCGAGATGGAGTGGTCGACGACGAGCTGGGGTGGCCAAGCGAGCTAGTTCCGGCGAGGCACGTAGTGGCGGAGGTGAGCGCGTGCGTGAGAGTTGCTGCTGCTGCTGCTCTGCGGCTGGCAGAGTGAAGAGGGAAGTAGGGAGCGTGGCGCGGTCGGCAGGTGAAGGTGAGCACGTGGAGGGCGGGGCAGGCCGGCTATGACGCGCGACGAGCTTCGCCGACGCATGGCGGCCACGCGGCGTGCGCACTCTGGCGTCGGTCAGGCGTGGCGCGCGGGAACGGGCGCGGCTTCAGCGCTGAGGCATGGCCGAGCGAGTGAGCTGGGCTAAGGCGAAGGCGCGGGGGCGGTGAGGAGCGCTGGGCCGGCTTCGGCTGATGGGCCAGAAGTGAGGCGCGAGGCCCAACTTAGGTGAATTGATCTTTTTCAAATTATTTTCAATTCCTTTTTCATTCAAATGAAATTTTGAACTATTTTAAAGCAGTTTCAGAAGTTGGTGTAAAAATGAAAGTTGCTTAAAAATTTATTCTCTATAACTTTGCTTTTAAGACCAAAGTCAAATTCCAAATAGATTTTGAATTACAAAATAAACATCAATATTAATTCAAAACCCTAATTTTGAAGAATTATTTAAAAGCAAAATTTGGCAAAAATTTAAATACAAACTTTGCTCCAATTTGTATCCTAAATATTTATAAGCTATCCTAGTGATCAAAACAAGAAATCATGGCATCCAAACATGAGCATGGCATTTCACAATGTTTTAAACATAATGAATTTCAATCAACTTAAGCACCACATGAAATGATACTTCATTTCTTTCGAAATGAAATGCATGAATGATGCTTATGCATGAGGTGATGATGATTATGCTCATGGGATGAAATGGTAATGCATGCTTAACACCGAGGTGTTACACAAATGTTGACCGGATGCTGGTTCTGATGTGATCAGACGCTGGTGCAGAGCCCGATCAGTTCATTTGATCAAGGTGAAGTCATCTGGATGCGACCGGATGCTGAGTGAAATGTGACTGGATGCTGAGTGCCAGAGTCCGGTCAACTCTAGTAAGGTTCCAGAGAGGGAGAATCCTGATCAGACGCATCCGGTCAGTGCTGACCGGACGCTGGTTAGGTTTCGGCTACTGACCGGACACTAAGCAGCAAAGTGACCGGATGCTGGGTTCTAGAGTCCGGTCAATATCAGTAAGGTTCCAAAGAGCAGTTTTTGTGATTGGACACGTCCGGTCAGTGCTGACCGGACGCTGGTCAGTGTCCGATCACAACTTAACTGCTTGGTTGAGGGGAGAACTGGCCGGAGGGTCCGGTCACCTTGACCGGAGCGTTCGGTCACCCCACAGTGGCACATAATGGTTCATTTTGAATGAGGGGTTATAAATACTTCCTCTATTCACTCAAGGGATCACTTTTGCTCATTCCAATAGCTAGGAAATACCCTTGAGAGTGCCAAGAAGAGCAAGGTCCTAGTGAGGTGATTGAGATTGGAGAATCCAAGAGAGAGGCCTCATTAGTGAAAGCAAGAGTAGCAAAGTGTGCATCCACCCTTCTCATTAGGCTTGTCATGGTCAAGTGAGAGTTCATGCTTGTTACTCTTGGTGATCGCCATCACCTAGATGGCTTGGTGGTGATTGGGAGCTTGGTGATAATTCGACGAAGCTTGTGGATGACCCAACTCAAGTTGTGAGTGGTTGTGGGTGATTCACCATGACGGAGTGTCAAAGAATCAACCCGTAGAGAGCACTTGATCCTTGTGCGTATCAAGGGAGAGTTACACCCTTGCATGGGTGCTCCAATGAGGACTAGTGGGGAGTGGCGACTCTTCAATACCTCAGCAAAACATCGCCGTGTTCCTCCTTCTCTCTTTACTTTAAGCATTTACTTTGAGCAATTCAATTCTTGTCTTTTCATTCATAGAATTACCATGCTAGAGTAGGATTGGAACATAGGTTGCTAAACTTTTATGTGTTAGAACAATAGAAACACTTTCTAGGCACAAGGGGTGAAGTGGGCTAACCGTAGGGTTTAATTATTACAAAGAATTTTAGAATTAGCCCAATTCACCCCCTCTCTTGGGCATCTTGATCCTTTCAACTATCCTTTGTGTGGGTATATTACTTGTACCCATTAATGTCATATGCTTTCCAAGATGTCACTTGTCTCAATGGCCCCTCCGCCAACCTATTGATGGTAATAGAGTCTATAGTTTCTCCAGGCGGTATGTTTGGTCCTTCAACCATGTAGTTAGTTATTGCTTGTGCTGTTTCATGACCCAATCATCTAAACGACCATTTCTCTCTGCCATAATGATAGCCAAGTGTTCATTAATATATGGTTGCATCAGTTGTGTACTCTGCAAGACACTGTAATGCGCCTGACTCACTTCTTTCTAATCATGGTCGATGAACACTTTTCTACCACCGATGCCCTTTCTAGCTAGTCTACCCTTGTGATGAGAATCAGGTTTACCAATCCCTTTGTGTACTTTTAGGTACTCTTGATAGCACTCGATGACTTCTTTAGTACTATAACCCTCTATTATGGAGCCGTCTAGGTATGCTCGATTATGCATGTATCGGCTGAGAACCGATATGAACTGCTCATAGGACCACATTTTATGCAAGTAGCAAGGTCCTAGTGCCTGTATCTGATGAACCATGTGAATCATGAGATGTGGCATTATATCAAAAAAGCATGAGGTAAACACATCTCTAGTTGGTTTTGTGTCTCCACCATAAATTCATGTAGGTCACTCAGCTCTTTCTTGCTAATTGTCTTCTATGAGATCTTCGAAAAGAAGTAGCACATGCAGGTGATGGCCATTTTCAAGAACTCTGGCTTTATAGCCTTGATTGCAATAGGTAGAAACACTGTCAGCATCACATGACAATCGTGAGCATTGCAGTGTGTTATTGACAAGTCCTTCATCGACACTAGCTTCTCCACATTCGCTGAAAACATAGTTGGGACTTTGACCCCCTCAAGAAAGTGCATATAGCTCTCTTCTCTTCTGGTGTTAGGTTGAAGCATGCCGCGGGCAGAGTGTATTTTCTATTAGCCTCAGGTACCGGGTGAAGCTATGGCATCATGTTTAGCTGCACCATATCTTTCCATGATTTCAGACCATCCTTTAACTTGCCTGTGTCCATCAATGTAGCAATGAGACTCTCAAAGACATTTTTCTACATGTGTATAGCATCAATGGCATGGGGGACCTCCAAGTCTAGCCAATAAGGCAGATACTGAAAGAAGATCGATTGTTTCTTGAAAGGTACGCCTTCGACAGGAGGTGTGCTTCTATCTCTGTTCATCCCATTTGGATTCATCTTTCCATAGATGATGCGTATGTTTTTTACCATTCTGTACACGTGTTCTCCATTATGACGTCTCTCTAGAGGGGGTTCAATCTCTGGGGTGTTGTCATAAAATCTAAAGAACAATTTGCTATGATACTTGTGACTTGTCTTTAAGAAGTGCCGGTTCCTTAGGTAAACCATCTTCTTGGATATATCCAGGAACACCCATGTAGTACCATCCAAGCAAACTAAGCGTCCCATCTTCCTTTTGATCTACCCAGACAAAGCAAACAACGTAGGGTAATCATTAGTAGTAACAAATATTATTGCTCTACATATGAAGTCCTCCTTTCGGAACGCATCGTACATCGGCTCCACATACCTCCATAGCCTCTCCATTTCTTGCATCAAAGGCTTGAGGAACACATCTATATCAATACCTAGTTCTTTAGGGCCAGAAATAAGAATAGTGAGGAGAAGGTACTTTCTCTTCTAACACAACCATGTTGGGATGTTGTACATGGTCAAGATCACTGGGCAAGTGCTGTGGTCGCTTATCCTCTCATTGAAGGGATTCATTCCATCGGTGCTCAAGCCAAACCATACATTCCTTGGGTCATCGCTGAATTCTTTGTGCTTCTCATCGATCCTTTGCCACTGACTACAATTAGTCGGGTTTGCAATCTTATCATGATCCAACTTGCGCTCATCATCCCACCATGTCATGAGAGTGGCTCCTTTAGGGTTTAGGAAGATACATCTCAAGCGGTCGATCATTGGCAGGTACCACAAAACCAAGGCAGGAATTCTTCTCTGCTTTGCATCGTTGCCTAATGGAGTGTCATCTTGGGGCTGACATTCTTGTACCACCTTTTTCGTACCCTTCTTATTCCTTTTTTCCCTATGGAGGCTTCGTCCCCACCGCAAATGTCATTATTCTTATACCAGCTGGCCCCACACTAGGGATATTTATCTAGTGACTTGAACATTTCGTCACGAAAAAGGATACAGTGGTTGGGGCATGCATGAGTTTTTTCAACTTCCATTGTCAATGAACTTATGACCATCTTCGCTTGGTATGTGTTGGCGGGAACTGAGTTTGGTTGTGGCAGCACCCATGATAGGAAACGCAATAGATCATTAAAACTACAGTCTGACTAACCGTACTTAGCCTTCAGGATGAGTAGCTCAAGCACAAAATATAGCATTGTTCAATGTGTCGGACAACCCTTTTCAATACCATACGCAGTCTCCTTCGATGCTTTTGTCACCATTTCCAAATTTTCTAGACCTTTCAGGCTCTTTAGTAAAATCCCTGGTCCAAGGACCCGAATCATTTCCTCCAAATCAACAAAATCATTTTCATCACCAACACATGCTCCCCCATCATTATTGACACCACCTTCGTCGTTACCATCCCAACCACCAGCATCACCACTTTGTTCATTACCAAACTCAGGATCCATTTATACATCAAGCTCTTCTGAGTATTGGGACAAGTATTCTAGGGTTTTGGCGTTGTCTTCTTCATCATCGTCGTCATTATCAACAACCGTTGTTTCACCATGATGAATCCACACTGTGTAGTCCTCAACAAATCCTCGCACAATCAAATGTTCTATGATGATACTCACATCTGTCCATGCCATAATGTTCTTGCAATCTTTGCAGGGATAAATAATTGTATCCTTATTCTCTGTCAACATCGCTGCATGCTTCTCTGTGGCTTCAATAAATTTATCCACCTCTTAACAAAAACTTATCTTGAACCTTAACGAACCATACATCCAAGACTTCCTGTACTCCATCTTTTAAAACACAACAATCAAAGAAAATACATTAAAGGACTACTTATTCAGATATATATATAAATGAATCAAATTAATAATTACTTAAAAATAATTGTATATACTTTAGATATATATGAATATAAATCAAATATAATTACATGAAGCATACAAACACACCATAGTAGAGGAAAATTAATTAATAGCATATTTATCCCTAAATAATTAAAATACATATTTGTTGATTACAATAAAATAATTTTAAAGACAACAATTAGCAACAAATAATATTTTACCCAATATCTTTCGTGCAAACCCTAATCCAATTTCATCAAACATAAATTTACAAAAACAAAATTAATAAAAAAACCAAACCCTAGATCTAGATCTAAATCTACATGCACATAAAACATCTATAAAACTAACTAATTGTTCACTAAAATCAAGAAACATGGACTAAATAAGAGTATGATCTTATTCTCCTACCTAATTTACCCTATTACATTCAAAACTTGGGTCTAATTTGTTTCATAAGTAGCTCAAGTATCATAGAGGAGCGAGAAAAATAAAACTCTAATTACTCACTAACCAACCATTAAAACTCCAAAAAAAGTGTGAAATAGCATTTTCTTATCTTTTACAACCTCTCCACCAAAGAATTTGAGACCAAAACCTTTCCCCTTAGTAGAGCAATTTTTAGGAGGTGTCCAATGCTTCCCAAGCCTTTTTTCTCGGGTAAGAGTGAGTAACCCGAGGAGGAAGAAGGAAGCTACAGCCTTTTGTACTAGTAACATTTGTAGGGGCGGCTGGTGATTGAGCCGCCCCTACAAATCACAACACCGGTGACAGCTGATGAGTGAGTCGCCCCTACAAATCGATCTATTTGTAGGGGTGGCTCGTATCACCAGCCACTCTTATTGTACCATTTGTAGGGACGGTTGGTCTCGTGGGACCTGAGTATGCCCACTGTAGAGACGCCTCTATCTCTAGCCACCCCTAAATAAATTGAGCCGTTGCTGCAAACCTTTTCTAAAGTAGTGCCTAGCATCTAGCGACGACGCCCATACTCGTCAATCATCGACCAGATATATGCCATACTCGTCAATCATCGACCAGATATATGTGGTATCTTGGTGGTCTACGACAGTAGTGGTTACTGTCAAGAATGTGCATTAGTGTGTGGCAGCGGCTCATGGTGAGATCTAGCTCCCTTATGCACATTCTTGATGATAGCCCGTAGCAGCATTTTCGAATGGAAGCGTACGTAGCACTGCCAGTCGGTGGCGTGCAGCTGGAAGCAGTGGCGGTCCTGGATTTTTCATAGGTTATGCCACACAAAAAATTTTACAGGCAATTCAATAAAAACAATTTACCAATTCGATAAACAATTGTAAATTCATAACATAATTCGTTATGCAGGCACTAAATAATATAATATATCTTAAATTTATCAAATTACGATATAAATACTTTAAATGCAATATTGATAGTTTGAAATATAGATATAAAAGAGACATAATCATCTGAGTTTTTAGCCGCTGTTTTCTAAAAGACATGAGTGTCTCGATTATATTATATTCATCCACCTCTAAGAACATATCCCGCTCACTAAATGTGACTAGAGGTAGTCATGTACATGAACAATTTCAATGAAATGTTCATATGGTCTTACCAATTTATGAACATAACGCAAGCAAAGAGTTAGTTGTTTTTTTTTGTGTGATATGTCTTCTAATATTAATCTTGGGCAAACTAGGAACCAATCTCTAATCTAGTGCTGAGTGATCTTGCCTAATCTCCCTGGTAAACAAATAATTATTGATGAACAATTATGTACATAAGTTTTTTATCAACAAAATTAGATGATTCAAACACAGCGTGGCTTAGTCTGCAACTCCGTGGCTTTGCGCAATCGATTCGTTTCTCATGGCATGAGACTACAGTGGCCAACGGCGTAGAGGTGCACCGCATGGCCACGCGGTGCGGCAAGGGAAGCCAAGCGGAGACTGGGAGACATGCCTCGCCTCGCGTGCATGCGGCCATGCGGGCTAAGTTTACGTTCTGAAGCGGTGAAGCTTCAACCAATACTTCTCAATCTAATCGGCCATAGCTTTTACTTGAGCCCACCCGGCATACCCCTAGGTTCGCCCCTGGCCAGAACTATGGGCTATGGCCATGTTTGTTTATGATTGAGGTAAACATTGCATGCGCGGCAGCAAAAAGCTAAACCAAACATCGTCTATCTGGATTGGCATCGGTGACTTTATACAGTTTTGCTGCATTATTATAGCAGTACTTTTTAACGAACAAATAATATTTTTCTCTCACAACATTTTAGCATAAGCATCAGCATAAGCCAAATTTCAGCGAAACGAACAGGGTGATGTAAACTATAAATGTAGTAAAATTGTAAACGAACAGCAAAACAAACGTGTTCATGCTAATAGACATCATCATGGTGGTGTAAAGTGTAAACATAGTAATAATACTAATAACACAAAGGTACGTGATATGTAGTTGGTTCCACGCCCATAACACAAATTCTTCATGAATACAACAAATATATATATAATAATTTTTTCCTTTATAAAAGAAAACTCAAAAGATTGCCTCACAATTCAAATATCGCGAGGAAAACAAAGGGCAGTACAAAAGATGGACAACGAGACAAACGACATCCTCTAAAAAATAAGAGTACATTGAAGACCAAATTGGTCGGCTTCTTCCTTCGGTTGTCCACTGTTTACTGGGGCTTGAAGATCGCACTGAAGAGATAGAAAAGAAAAGGGACACCTGCAAACACCCTCACCAAACAAGGCTTTGAAGACCACAATAGCCCTCGCCGGTGACGATGAGATTTAGTACCCACTGAAAGAACATCGGCTTAAAGAACCCTCCAAGAAACGTAAGCTTACAATCCTTCACCATCAGAACACAGTTTTGAAGATGTCAGACCTTGCCGTAGAGCAGACCAAAAGAAGAGATCAAGATTGCCGCATCGAAACCAAAAATTTCCTCCAGTGATAAGGACACAAATGCCAAAATCGGAAGAAGAGCAACAGATCTGACACACTAAACTCTCACTGGCCCTTCGGCGATAACAGATCGAACGTTGTCGAGGTAGGGAGAGGTCGGAGAGACCTTATTTCAAAGCATCATCATCGCCACTATCTTGTTGATGACACTAGAAACCATACCCTAAATCAATGATGGTTAACAATCCTAACTAAAAACTATGAAGGAAAAAGGAACGGGTCCTCGCTCCTTTGTCCACGGGCGAGATCGCCAGTTAGGGGAGAGGAGGAGGACCAAGGCAATATCGTGGTGGTGGCGGCGGCTGGAAGGCGATGCAATGAGGTTGGGGATGGCACTAGCGCAAATCTAGACCTCTTACTTTAACTAAATATATATATAATAGCTAGCTAGAGATACATCTATCCCAACAGATTAGCTAAAAATATATTTTAAATTTGATGATTTTTGTCATTCTCTAAAATAAAAACTCCTAAAAAACCAACAGCCTCGTTAAAAAAAGTGCTAATCAATCCTAAGATGGGCCCACTTCTCATCATCAAAATAAAAAAAAACCGTCATCTTCCTCTTCCTCTCGCAATGCACACGCTCGACGCCGGAGCCTGGTTCCTAGGTGTCCTCGTGGCTACCTGCCGTCCCCGTCAGCAAACCCAGCAGGCTCGCGCTAGGGCTCTGGCGCCTGCACAAGTCATCGTCGCGTGGGAGGTGCTCGCGCTGGCGCCGTCATGGGAGGTGCCCCCTGAGACGCCGATGGATGCGCCCCGCAGGTGCTACCCCGTGTCCGAAGGTGCAGAGCGTCGGCGCCGGTTCGTGGTGACGCGACGCGTACCTGGGCATGCCGGACTGCCGGTGTTCCGGAGAAGGCGGAGGGGGAGTTCGTGCGCGCAAGTCGCGTTCGCGCCGCAAGCGGGCGCAGCGGGCAGGAAGTTGGCGCTGAGCGCGTGAACAGTAAACAGTAAACTGTAAACGTAATAATAATAACACAAACGTCATAATAGTTGATTATTACACGCCTGTCGTAACACGAATTCTTCATCATCATGAATATAATGCAGTAAATGTTTATAATAAATAGAGGCCTTTACGGAGGCGATCCATGAGTTGAAGCTATATAGGATCGGAGACTAACTCTTTGTAGGGTCATAGACGTGTCCGGCAAAGAGGATTGTCCCAGACCCATCCTCAACTACAAAGAAGGCAAATGGCTGGTCGGCGACGAAGTCCACAGGCTTTGGCTGCCTAGGCCGTGGCCCTGGAGCAGCACAGCCGTGCATACTCATAGCCGTGGCAGCCGCAGCCTCGGTTCCTTCCTCGTTCACCTCGATGACCGCCTTGTGATAGACGTCCCTGAAAAACAACGGCTGGCTGCCGCCATTGTTGGTAACCTCCTCCAGCACGTCCGGCAGCTCGGCTGCCTCCGGATCGAACACGGCCCTGACCCCGAGCTCCTGGAGCACGCGCGTGGCGCTGGTGTAGAAGGACAGCTTGAACCTGGGCACCCGGAAGTCGCCGACCTCGACGCTGCGCTCCGGCGTGTGCCTCTCGAGGAAGCTGTGGCTGGACGCCAGCATCTTGTCCTCCGGCGCGGGGAGGCCGTCGCGCGCGTCCAGGAGCAAGACGAGCATCGAGTACCGCGGCCCGGCCGGCGTGGGCACGGGCCTCGGCGGCATGGCGCCCGGCGTTCCCCCTGCTCGCATCCATTCCACAAAGAGATCGTACCATCGTGGACGGCGTTCCACAAAGGGATCGTGGACAGCGGCGTACGGCATCTTGAGCACCTTGAACCCCCTGTACGTGGCGATGTACTGGTCCATGCGGCTGCGCATGAACTGGGCGTCCACGGTGGTGCCGTCCAGGCAGTGGAACTTGCCCTCCTTGGTCAGGGATGCGTCGAACGGCGTCCGCCACAATGGCCGTGGCCACCACGAGGACCGTGCTCTGGTCCACCGATCCTGGAGGGAGGATCGAGTCGATGAGGTTGTTCGTTGCCGACGCCACCCACCTGTTGATCTGCTTCCTTGCCGCTTCTGGCTGCATGCACCATCGATGATCCGTCAAGAGGGTAGGTCGTAAGTACTAATTAGTTGCCAGGATAGATATAGATTGATTGACGGAATTGGAACAGCGACTGTTGGCTTGAGCGTCCGCGCGGCATTGTGCCAGAGGCCGCACGCGTGCTCCACGCGCGGGCCATCACTCGGCTTCTGCTTCTGGGGGCCCGCGTCCAGGAGGGCGCGCTCTTTTATGTTTTTGACGAGCTGGAGTGAAGAAGAGGTTTTAGGGAGCCCTTGGAAGAAAGAGGAAGAGTATAAATACCCTCATAGTTTTAATGGTCACTTGAGTCACGGTAGTGCCGCTCCTCAAGTGCGGCAGTGCCGCACTGCAGCAGTGTCTCTCTTCAGGTGCGGCAGTGCCTCACCTGCCAGGCAGCACAAAAGATAGGATTGCAAAGCTTGGTGCCTTGGCTGAGGCTTTAAGGATATTTGGTGGGTAAATGAGTACTTGTTGCACATTAAAACTTATGCATTGTATCCCTCTTTATAGTATGACTTTTTCTAAACTCAAATTCAAAACATCAAAGAATTTAAACACCTTTGAGTTGGTCACCGGATCCTTTCATAATTGGGGGTTTCCACCATCGCATGTATTATCCTCAACACAATATGACTCCTTATAGTTTGACGAGTTCCTCAACTCAATGCAAGTACTCTCTTTTTCACCTTAGCCATGGTACCTCGGTCCTTAAGCCATCGCTTGCCCTTCACCTTCGCTTAGTCCCTCGAAACCCTTTTCTTGCTATCTTCACCTTATCAAGCCATACACAAGTCACATCATATTAAGCATCCATTGAAAAACCATTACTTCAATAGTATGATCATTGCTTGAATATATTCTAGATATGAATGTTGAGATCAATCAAGCTTTAGTTTGATTCACATAAAGATATATATGAATCAACATCAATATGGTCAAGCCAATTCACGATTCCTTATATCCTCTTCATTTTGGCTTGACACTCCTAATACTCACTTCAATATCTATCTTCATACTTCTAGCTTGATCAAGTCTTTGCAAAGTGATTTCTTCAAATCTTTATCCATACAAGCAAACCAATGTAGAGAACATCTTATATCCATTATACATTGTCTCCTTTGTCATTTCACCTTTGCTTAACATTTCCTCACTTATACACTCTTGATTCATTCTTTAATCCTTGATCAAAGCTAGTCCGCTATCCAACTCTTCTTGTTCATGCAAAGCAAGCCATTATAGAGACCAATCCAAAATCATCAACTCATGTCTCATTTGCTATTTGCCAAATATGCTTACCTTTACATGATGCTATGATATCCTACAACATAAGAGCCATTTCATTGATTCCATTTGCATTGTTGTCTTTTGCTTGAATTAGATTGTTTCTGTAACTTTTCAATACAACAATATACAATTTGGCCTTCATTACAATACTATGTGGCATATCATCAAGTTTGCCTTCTTGTTGAACCTATATCCACTTCTTATTCCACAATCCACAAGTGTATGCAATAAACTCAATTTCCTATTCATCATTTAGCAAACTTGTTAGACCTTTAATGGTGTTGTCATTCAATTCACCAAAACCCACTAAAGGGCTAGATGCACTTACATAACTCCTGCACCAGAAATGATATGGCCCATGTGTTGACAATAGTTAACACCCATCATAAACCGTTAATATAACTTGAATAAATACATGAAAATGATCACCAACATAGGTTTAGGGGTTTAAACTAACAAATTCCATGAGTTTTGGTGAATCTATGTTTTACAGGGTTTATCTAGAAAACCGTGAAGATGGACCCAAACGTCAGAATTAATCGTGCTTATCTACGGCGAAAACAACTCCAGAAGACTCTAGAAGGAACCAGAAGGCATCCCACCGAAGCAGACCGTGGAAGGATGATAGGTGGGGTCGGCTAACCCCACCTACAGGCCGGCCGCCCCCTAGGCCCACATGGCAGCCCTTCCTCGCTACGTCGGTTCTCCACCGCCTTAAGGATTGTATCTACGTCGTTCTTTTAAGTCGGTTTGATCCGAGGGCTCAGGATTGATGGTTCCCCCTATATATATTAGCCCCTACCACCCCCAGGGCATCCTAACCCTAATCATTCCACTACACCACAACACTAATATAGCGTCACACGTGTGTCGTTATAAATATATTAATAACGTTAAACCGTTGGTCGGTATAGCTAGCCAACAGATCAAATGTCGATAAATATGCTTTTTGCAATGGACTATCGGTTGGTATAGATATTTGCCTGTAGAGTCGAACCATGAGTCGCGATAGATAAGCAAAGATGACCAACCTTCGGTTGGTATAGGTCCGTGCCTCTGGCGCGTTGGCTCAAAATGAGAGAAAACTCGTTCGCGGGAAAATGAAAAGGAAAAAGGCCCATTCACGGTAATTTTTTTGGCCCAAATACCACTCTCTACCCTCCCTCTCTAGTCCTAACCCTAACTCTTCATTGCTTCAGTCTGCTGTCATCGCCGCCACCTCCATCGCAGTCTCGCGCCCACCAAATCCCTGCACTCCCGCCCAAATCCGCCTCCATCGCCGCCTTCCAACTTCGCTGCCACCGCCACCGCCGCCGCCCCACTCCACCGCTGCGTGATTAGCATCGCTCGCCAACCCTGCACGGCCGCCTAGATCCATAGCCATGCGACGTGTAGCCAAATCCTCCATCATCCTCCACTTCCTTGCCGAGCCTTCCCTTCCATGCCAACCCCCTTTCTCTGTACCCAAGCAGCAGCACCTCATGACCCCAGATCGAGGTGCAGAAGGAGGGAGCAATGCCAGCCTCCTTCCCCTTCCCCTGTCCCCAACCAGCAGCGCCTCGTGACCCAAGATCTAGAGAACGCTGCCTGCCTGCTTGGACCCCCGAGAGTCACGTCGGTCTAGTTGATTGATGAGGTAATTAAGCTGTTGCTTGTCCTTGTCTTCAACAATTTGCTTATGTTCTTCCCTGGCATGTGAATACCCCCTCTGAATCATTGTTTGACCGTCCGCCATGGCTGATGTTCGGCTCGTTGTAGGAAACACTGGAGGAAGACGACGTGTTACACATTGGGCTGGCGAGTACTGGTGAAGCTCGACTCCTCTGATAATACAGTGCCTGGCAAGGTGCTATGTTGCTCATTACTTTTGTAAATTATTTTGTATTTGGTCATATGCCACGAGCCCACGATGCTTGTTCAGCAAAATATTTTTTTAAAAGCATCTGAGTTCGGATGCTATGTGATTTAGATGCACAACTTATCTTCAGTTCGTGTGAATTTGATTTGTGTCAGTATTGTAGTTCTTTTATGCTTTTAGGAACCCCTTCCTCATTATAGCCATGGTGCTGAACTGCTGATTTACTCCAACATTGCAGTTCTTGTCAACCTCCAAATAAATGCTTTTGAAGTAATCTTCTGACTGCTAAGGTTTGCTGGTTCTCCAAAAAAATTTCCCTCCAGGAGCCACAGTCGATCAGATTTCAATCATTTCAGGCCAAAAGAGGAATCTTCTTACTTCTACCATGTAGAGGCTAAGGTCCGCTGCCTTTGCAATAGCACAATGCTAAATGACAATATGATCAAGGTATCTTACCCTTTTATATATGTGCATGTATTTTGTTTTCATTTGAAAAGCACATAGGACGTGAAACAATTTATCTTAACAGCAACCTGCTTGTTTTGGTGTCATGCGCCTTGTTAATCTTTTTTCTTGCATCTTGTTTCCTGCAGTGCGAAGATGGCAAATGCTAGGTTTGGCAGCATATTACCTGCGTGCTCATTCTAGATAAGCCCACGAAGGGTGCTGGCCCTGATATTCCACCTCATTTTTATTGTGAATTGTGCTGACTTAGCCAGGCAGACCCGTATGTTCTGCTACAATCTGTTTGGCTTTCTTTGTTTCACTTTTTTTTCTTTTTCAAGAGTGGCAATAGTTTATCATACAACAATAATCATTCCCTTACCTAATGTGCATTTATTTAATTGTTTCTTTGGGGGGGGGGAATTGTCAATACAAGTACATTACACATGTCATAGTTAATGTTAATTTTAGGTTTGAGGGGAAATTGATGCTCCATTGTTGTTAGGAATTATTATTTTAGCCATATGGATATCTATATTATGCCATTGATGCTGTGCTATACATAAATATATCCTTGTTACCCAATCAACAAACACTAATATCTTCAACAACAGTCATATATACTTCAGTTCAGGATCTTTGGTTAGTAATTAAATTCCTCTGTTAGATTTGACATGATAATCCTCGCAGTCTTGTTGATTGGTAATACAAGCTTTTGCTCATTGATATGAATGTATAACACTAGTACTCATTTGCATGTAGTGCCATACAATGTTCATTGGTCTGTTCTTAAAAGATGCATTATCAGTCTGACACAACATCCAACGTATGATATATGTGGTTAAACTATTCTGCTATTTTAGTTTGTATACTATCTGCATTGATGTTACTGTGTTGCTGATGCATAAATGTTTCCTTGTGAAACCTTCATATCTCTAGAGCAAGTGTACCTCAAATTGTGGAGAAGACCTTCCAACTTTCCCGAGCAGATAGAGAAATAGTCCTAGAGACCAGAATATGATCTCCAGGTTAGCACATAGCCCTGTAGTTGATTTGAGGCAAGTCCATGATGCAATAGCCATTATTAGGTTTTATCAAGAGATTTCTAGTGCTGATATGAAACATGCTATGAGGCAAGATTCAAGTTATACTCTTCTATCTGTACATTCAGAGATAGAAAGCAATTGGGTGCACATTTCTAGCATATGGAGACCTAGTTTTAGTTTTGTAGTTGATATGATAATTTGATCGCAATGTTGTAGTACTCTGAAATTCTTTTTTTAAGTTCTGTTCATGGGTTAAATTTGTCATTCTTGTATGTTTTTGCAGGTAACCACATGCAGTAGAGAAGGGATCAATAAAATTAGCTTATCAAGAGTTGATGCCTGAACCTTTTGCTTTGGAGTTTGAATTGTTAGGAGGAGGACTGTTCCTCAGGTTTTGTTCCTTTGGCTTTCTACATATCATGTAGTTGAAATGACTATAGGATCACATCATTTCCTGTTCTATAAATGGTGTATAAAGAATGTATTGCCAACTTTTAGCTTGTTTCATGTTAAATATCATCTAGACAGCAATATTTTGTGTTGACACTACATATTTAGTATTTACACGCTGATGGTTATTTTATTAGTTATATTAGCATGTATAGGCTATGTTTAATTCATCATCTTATATGTTAACCTCCAGTGCTAGCCCATATACTAAATCTGTATATTGCTTTGAGTTAGGTACTATCAGTTTACTTATTTATTTCATTTACAATGGTTTGCGACATTGAACTTTCCTTTTTATGAAATTTGGCTATTAATTTTAGAGAACCTCTTGGAGTTGATCTTATTGGCTGTCTTTCTCCAACTTTGGTAAAAATTGTCGCTAATTGGATATTCATATTGCATTTCAGCCATCCTGCAAGGCCTAGGCAGCGTACCTGATGGTGTCGACAAGTTAAAAGGGCTTATCGAAGCTATGTTTTGTTTTGAACCTATTAGAGACAAGACTCTGAGCTCACTGTTAGTGAAATCTGAGCAGTGAGCTTTAGGTGTTAGTGAGCTAAGCTTTTGGTTACAAGTGGTGGATGTATGACTTTTGGTCACATGAGGTAGATGTAGGGATGTTGATGGCTTGCTCATGCACAAACTTCATGTTTGTGAGCTTCTAATCTATTTTGTACTTATGAACTTAATCTGACCGACCTTACATTGGGCTACTCATATATGAATGAATCAGTTATGGTTAATATATCTTGTAATGAATGCGTGTGCATTGATAATATATTATTTTTGGGTTATTATGTACTGCTGATTAGCAACATATATATTGTCTCTATGTGAATGATTCGCGTTGGATTGTTAGTTGCTAAAAGTATTTATAGCTTCAAACTATGTGTCGGTATATGTAGCCCCTAAGGTGTCAGACTGTCGGTCGCTAAAAACTTGTCGGTCGGCGTAGGCTATACCGATGCCACTTTCAGCGGCTGTAAGTAAGTGTCGGCATAGATCTATACCGACCGATGGAGCGTCGCTGTATCGACCTATACCGACCGACGGTACGTCCCTAGTCTGGGGCTGTGGTGTAGTGTTCATCAAGAGATCAAACCCTAATCAGAGGAGAAAAACCTTAGAGCTGCACAATATTTAGGGCATAGCTTGTTAGTTGGATCTGGAGGCAGGAAAGCTTCGTTTGGATTCTTGATCTTATCAAGAGCGTGGCATTGTATAGACCTTGTATCCTCTCTTGTATGTTTCATATTCCATATGTTTGCTACATTTGAGATGGCATTGTTCTTAATATTATTCATGTTTCTAGTTATTATGTTTGTAGTCTACTTTGATTATATGCTTAGTATAGCTAGATTATCTTTATGTTCAAGCATAAGTTTGTATAGCGCTCACTCTAATGCACATGGGGTGAGTGGTCGACATTGTGTAAGCGTGGTGCTTATACGTTGTTTACGTATAGATGCACCCTATATTCTAGAGTCATGTGGTAGATTGTGAGTGTGACACTCTCTTTGAGTCCTTTGTAGTCCACTCCCTGAATATAGGTTAAGTAGGATTTAGTTGCGAAGGAAGTCAAGCTCTGTTCTTGATCTTCCTTAGTAATATCCCTTATGTGTAGATATAAAGTTGCTCTTGGCAATGATTATTAAGTATAATTGCACTAATCATAGTATGCTTTAACTTGTAATTAAGAATGACTTAGGAATTATTTCTCTATTATCTAATTAACCATGCTAGTGCTATCCAAAGGAGTACTCTAAGTGTTCATTATCATTTATCATTCATATTACATTTATCTCTTGATTTACCCCTGTTGTGAGTAGAAGATTGGTTATGCTTTATCTCTCCATTATACGTATAAATTATCAATATATTCCATTTGCTCGTCCTTCCATGTGGTAAAAATATAAATAACGATACCTGGAATACTTCGGGGTGAAGTGCTACAATGGTATATTATCTGTGCGCTTGTAGATCACTTCATATATATATATATATATTCTTTCTAGCCACAACAAAATATCAAAGTACTTCTTAATGTCATTTTAATAGTGATACTAAGAAGTACTAACAAGTATTTCTGGTGTATTTGCCAGAGATATAAATTTGGTGGCGATTATAACAAGTGTCATTAATAAATACCAACAAGCATTTCTGGCGCCGTTACCGGGGAAGGTAGCTAGGCAATCAAGGAATATTGATAAACTTATACTTATTGATGTGATCAAGAAAACCATTGACCTCTGTTCAAACAGGCTTACCCTTGTTCTATGTACTTTTATATCTTATGCAGGGTAATGTATGACTGGTTTTGACCTTCCAACAAACTACATTGAAGATCCTAGAAGCACTATTCAGAAGGACTAAAGCTAAACTCAAGAAAGTTTCAGCTTTAGAATTGGAAGACAAGCAGACAAGGCATAGCTTAACACTAGTTTTTGAAGCCATGGTTGACAAGACACTCCATGAATTCTCTGCTCCAACTACGGTCAACATCCGTAATAGACCGGCAATTAACATTGGCCAACATTCATACTATACTGGCGAGTAAAGCTAAACTCAAGCCAGCTATTGGCGGTCCTTAACTCACATTTTTACCACCAATAAATATATAAAATCCATCCAAACAAAAGACCAAACTTAGTAAATAGGGTCTTACACTAACATATTCCATGAGTTTTGGTGAGTTGATCATTTTTAGGACATATCCATGGAAAACAAAGGAAAACATACCAAAAGGCACAATCCAGAGAAGCGTAAAGTAGACCTTGCATAAAGGAACAAAAAGAAGGCCCAATCAACCAAAGAAATTGGGCTGGAGCACCAACATAGTAGAGATCCAGGCCCAGCCAAGAACCCACCATGGCAAGGTGATGGCCTAGACGCGCCAGCTAGGGGGCGGCCACACCCCAACCTAGCACGTTTGGCCCCATCTTTTGTCGGTTAACGCATACCGCCTTGCCCAACATCAGTGTCAAGGTGCTTGCCAGGTTCAATGTACCTAAATGGTGGTTTGAGGTCGGTTTGCTCCTTCCATATGGTGATCAAGCATATTTCCAAGGACCCCCTCCTCTCCACCTATAAAAGGAGGACCTCTCCCCACTCATTCCAACAACACACAATGTAACACCTCGGGTGTTAGCCTTGCATAACTTGACTTGCATAACATGAGCATGATCATCAAGCATTCATAAACAAGCATTTACAATTGAAACATTGAATTGAAACATATGCAACGTTGCTTGTTATTGCATGTTTCTTTGTACATATGCAAATGATCATGAATGTAAACATGTACTTGGTGGATTTGAGTCACCAAAATATTTTGGCAATGCTTAGGTTCACAAATGAAACATGGATCATGAATGTCATTTTTCATGGTCAAGTCTTTAAGGCATATTTCATGTGATTACTTTCAATAGCTCTATGAGTAACTACTACATGAAATGATTGAATGGCCTTGCAAATTGCTCAAACATGCTTAGGATATCATTATGAACAACTTTGGTATTTAGTGCTAGGGCTAGTTTGGTCATTAAGCCATGCCTTGATGTGTTTCCTCTTTTAAATGTGACATGTTTGACCAATTTGGAACTAGGTGTTAGGGACCTTGCATGGAGGTGATCACTAAAGCAAAGTTGTAGTGTTTGACATTAGGAACAACTTTTATTTTTATATCATGGACTGATTTAGCTTCTAACATGCTTGAATTGGGATCACAAAAGTCAACAAATAACTATTTTCAACACTTAACGAATTTTGCTAAGTCTAGGATCACTGACAGCCTGACAAGCCAACTTTGATCATGATTTTACTCAGTTTACGTTGAGAATTGGAACATGATCATTGAACAACATTTGTCACTGGTACTTAGGTCTACAAAGTTGGTTTAGTAACCTAGCGCTAATTCATCGTGGATTGGAAGATCAATCATCACCAAAACTCGTCGTTAGGATCGATACCGAGGCTAACTGACAAACTGAATCACGGCGTCGTGGCCGACCGGCTTCAGGTGCTGATCGCCGTGTGGCGCGGGAGACGGTCGCGCGTCACCGCTGGTCTGTCCGCGCAGGCCACATGCGCCTGAGCGCGCCTTCATCACGCCAGCTACCGCCCGCTCCCTCCCAGCGCTCCCATTTTGCTTCTGGCTTCCTTCTTCACCGCAAGCGCTGCAGCGAGCTCCTCCCCGCCTCTGCCGTCACCATTAGAGACTCTAGCTCGCGCCTAGCCACTCCAGCACCACCGCCATAGCTCCACCGTCTCCCCAGCACCCCATTGCTTCTTCCCGTGCCCGCCATTCGAGTTCGGTAAGCGTCAGCGCCGTGCAAATGCTCGTCGGAGCTCCTCCGCCACCCTCCGTCGCCGTGGCCAGGCCCAACCCGACCACCGCAGGCCACGATAGCGCGAGCAACAGCTTCCTTGTAGTCCACTGATGCTTGTCCATGCGTTAATTTGAACCACTGTAGCCCACACCGGCGTACCGTCGTGGTCCAGCCCTGCCGTTCCACCATGGTCGCCGCCGTCAGCTCTAGGGTTGGCAATAGGTCTGGACAAGTGGCTCATTTGCTTCGCTAGGTCACGTAGGTCGTGTAGTGAAGATGTCACCGCCGACGGATTCGCTGTCGACGAGCTATGGCCGCGCGAGCTTGCTCTGCGCCGCTGGCTCTATTTTGGTCTCGCTGACCGGTGGGTCCAACCGATGCGTGGGTCCCTGCTGTCAGCGACTTTAGGTTTTAAGGATAGTTCAAAAATTCTAGATTCAAGTGTGTTTTGTTATTTTCATATCTTCAGTTTGGTAGCTCCTAAATTTGTGAAATAAATATGGTTGTGTTCCTTAGAAAGTGTAGTATTTAGGAAAAATATGTTCTTAGCTTCAACAGTAGAAATTTCTAGAGATTTAAATAGGGATTTGAAATGTGCTTTTGAATGCATTTAAATTTTTTTATTTTATATCTAGAGTTCCTGTGCTCCAAAAATTTTGAAATTTTTATGGTAAGCTAGTCTCAGCATATATGAGCTTTCGTAAAAATTTGAGGACCAGTGCATGGGTAGATTTATAGTTATAGATTTTTCTTTTATGGATTGTCAATCCTTGCATGAATTTTCATAAATTAATTATGAGTCCAAAATTCATGAAATTTGTTGGAGGTAATCCTAGTACCATATGGATGTTAAGAAAAATAGGAAATCTATTGCTTGACACTTTTCAAGAGGATTTTCCATTTATGCTATTTCAAGCCTTGCTGCCTTATCATTTTTGTATAGGATGTTCTGCTTGGTAAAATGACATGAAATTTTTATAGTAGTCCTTTGATAGCATTAGTAAGGCACTGTAAATTTTTGGGAATTTATGAAGTACATCTGATATATGTTTATTATTTAACCTAGATATCTAAATAAAATAATAAAGGCAATTAAATAAATAGTTTGGGCTCCACCATTATATTATCTTAAATGTAATTAGTATGCTTAAACTGTTGGTAGATTATATGTTGTCAAATTTTAAATGATTACATGAAGTAGAAGTATTATTACTTTATATTGCATGATAAATAGTTTTCGGACTGATTCTAGAGTGTGATGAGTTGCATGTTGAAACTGATGTGTACTGTAAAAATGGTTAATAACAAAGTGGTAGAGAATTTGAATAAGCTTTCCAGAAAGTCTAGGATCACTGTTTTTGGATTTGTAGAACTCCAGTTATGAGTGAAACAATTAGCTACTGTTTGTGGCATAGTCGATGCATTGTAGAAGTAGTTAAGTAATAATCAAGAAGAGATATGCACCTACTCAATACACATGATGCACTTGTTAACATATATGCATTCGTAATACTTATACCATACTCATGCATCTAGGATCGGAGGAAGAGATCATGTTGCTGGAATTCGAAGAAGTAGAGGAAGGGAACCAGCAGGAGGATCCGCAAGCCGCAGCTCCCGAAGGCGTGGAGCAGAACCCTGAAGAGCTTCCGGAGTGTCCTGACCATCGCCCTACTTCCTTTCTGCGAGGCAAGCCCCAGAGCATTATAAGTCTCCCAGTAATTTACAAATGTTACTTACGTATTTATGATTGATGCATTAAGTTATAAGAGTTGAATGAAACCACTTGATGCATGTACATTCCTTGTCCAGATATTACACCTTTAACCGGTATAGGTCCAGGATCAAATATATATGCTTAGCCATGCTTAGACCGATAGAAGTCGGGTGATGTCCTGTCACCTGCGAGATATAGGTGGATACCAGAGCATGGTTGGCTATATCTGCTATCGTGGAACAGAACCATGAGGTAAAAGTAAATTAAGACCGGACAGGAAGTCGATAGAGAAGCAACAAGACATGGAGGTCTTGGGTGTGGACTTATCCCCATCTATGTCGATTAAGGACCGTACCGTTGTTGGCGCTTCTGACAAGATTGAACGCATGCCTCTCACTTAGCTGGCCAGATAACTCGTTCCGACCGCGAAGCCGAGTAATTCAACTTAGGCCAGGAACCGTTCTGTTGTGCGCTCCTTCCAAGGAACGATTAGACTGAGCCCAAGGGCAGGCTTGGCTTGAGCATCCTGGCATCTGGTGTTCCTAGATTGTGCGGCGCAGTACGGACCCACGAAATGTGTACCAGAGTTGTACCAAAGGTGACCTAAGGCTATCGTGGCTGGTAGACCTGGGTTTGTGTTAGGAATAAATTCCCAGCTGGTTGAAATCGATTCGAATCGCCGTCTCTCCCGGATAGTGAGAAACTTGGCTAGTCCCAACATCGTAGCAACTATATTATGAAACATGATGGTTTAGATAAATATGGAATTACAATACCTGCTATGGTTACTATTGTATGCTTCTAAATGATTATCACATGTTTGGCACAGGATAGTTGCTAATCTAGAAATAGGATAGTCATAATTAACTTGATAAAGGAATCATAATTGTACAACGGGTAATTGCCTTTTACGCAAAATGTTGGCAAGTTACGTCCACTTATATAGCCTTGCATAATCCTTGGAGTCATTTTATTTCTGGTTCATGACGGGTAAGTCTAGCTGAGTACCTTCTCGGACTCAGGGTTTATTTTCCCATTGTTGCAGATGGCACTGTGTATCATGATTATTGCAAGAGTTGCTTCTATCCCGCTGTGGATGAGGAGTAAGCCTTGGGCAGGCTTCTTAAGTAATTCCTATCTTTGCTTTTGTGGACCGTGATCTGGTTTGGCACTGTATCAAACTATGTTGGAAACTTTATCTTCAAACTTATTTGCTTCCGCTTTATTTACCAAACTCGGTTTGTAATAACTTTTATTCGTACTCTGATGATGAAAAGTATCTGTGAACTTTATGTAACATGTGGCATGTATGTTGAATCCTGTATGATCTTGGTTGTTGTAAATCATTTATCGAGACCCGTCGTGGTACTCGACGGACTACCGGGTTTATATGGGTTCAAGTATGACAGTGCGACCGCTTGCGGATTGCCATTGTACTTGTATTCTTATAAATTGGTTGGTTCTGCGACAGCTGGTATCAGAGCAAGATTCAACGTTAATTGTCACAAGTGTATTTAAAACAAAAGTTTTTGTTTTCCAAAAACCCTTCTCTAGCAACTAATAGTGATATAATAGGTATTTGAAATCTAAAGTGTGCCAATGATCACTTTCCTTATGCCCAAATTAAGGACTTTTAGGTGGCTATTTAAGTACTAACATGGGGGTTTTTACTTCGTCGTCCATACGGCGTGCTATAGTATGGATACCATTCACTTGAGTGGTAATGTATGAATCAAATGCCTCTACGCCAAGGTAAGATGAGTGTATGACCGCAAGATGTGAGCGTGCGGTCGGAAAGAGTTAGCTTTGGTACGGCTATGTATGCATGCTTGCATGTGTATATGGTATGTATTTAATTATGGGTTTAAATTCTTGTCGGATAGATTGATATGGAAGTATATGTATGGGTATACATATATGAAAGTATTTATAATTACATTCTGCATATTTCATTATGGGTTTAGGGCTGAAATGAAATTTTATGCAGGTACACTAACAACAAAACGTGTAGCTCGACTAGTTACGCTATTTATGAGAGAACGTATGTATGCCACCGTGTCTACCGTTAGAAACAAATTTTTCCTAAGTTTGTGAGGACGTACGGAACGAGCATGCATCATGTTAAATTACCATTCACATAACTACATTGATCCTCCCCTTATAAAATTCTTACTCGGTTATGTAACTCTTATCCATTATGGCATTATCTCACCAAAGGGTACATGTTGATGGTGCAGATGGCACGCACCAAGCAGACTGCTCGCAAGTCCACCAGAGGCAGAGCTCCTAGCCGTCAGCTTGCTCCACGTACCCATCAACGTCACACGTTCCTTGGAGAGTTTGGGATGCCTACACTCTTGTGGAGAGTGCTCAGCTATGTAGGCTACCCTGATGGAATGGAACCCCGCTACTTCTGGGTGAATGAGCGGTTGGGAGAAGGTCTCTTAGTTACTGTGGAGGCCGTTGTTCGTCCCTGAGGTGACAATTCTGAGTGGATAGGCTGGTGTTATGAGTCAACTGGTAGGACTGCTGAAGAAGCAGCTGGCAGGGTAGCCTTTGGGATCCTGAGGGATATCATGGATCGTTTTCCTCAGGAGCTGGTAGCTGCTTTGGTTGGAGTTTTTCCGAGGGGCAATCCCTCCACTAACTCATGGCAGCAGGCAAGAGGAAGATCTTTGGAGATTGGTGCAGCAGAAGGGCAGAACAGCGATAACCCTGCCATGAGCGCCATGTTCGCAATGATGAGAGTGTTAGATGGAGTTGAGGGTAGCCTCAGACGTGTATCTGGTGCTCTTGGTCATGCCCGCGAGGACCGACGTCAGCTTCAGAGGGAGCATGACGCCGAGATTGAGAGGCTCACTAGAGAGATGACTCGGTTGACTCACCAGCGAAATGCAGCTTGGTCCAGGGAAGATGTCCTGAGAGCTCGACAGTTTGAGCTAGGGACAGCAGCTGGCCAATGCGGAAGAATACAACGATAATCTGCATGAAGAGGTTCATCTACTGAATAATTAGCTCCACCCTTATGTCCCACCTGGAGCTGTAGAAATGGATCTAGAAGGGTATGAGGAAGGAGAAGAAGTGGAGCCTAAAGAAGAAGTAGAACCTGAGGAAGGAGATGATTCTGCGTCTGACCTCGATAGTGATCATGAGGAGGATTAGATCGCTTAGAACTTAGTGGAAGGACTAATGTATCACCTTTATTCATGTAATGGACCTATAGTTTGAAGTTGGCATTAGTAACCAGACTATCATGTAATGTTGATTAATTGCACGTTTGGATGAACATCAGTGCAATTTTAGTCCTTTGTCGGTAATCACGATTTAAATTTGCATGCATTATGAGCACGATAAATGGTCGAATTGGTGATGTCATGTTGCGAAAATGAATTGTTATGCCTCTGTTTTATTGTTCTTTTGAGAATTTTCTCCAGTAATTTCAGTTTGGCATGAGTACCTGATTCATCTGCAATCTCTTGACATCAACCAATAATCGCTTATTGTTGCAACTTCACAGATGACACGCACCCATGCTAGAGCTGGTGGTAGCCAGGATGGAAACCAGGATGACTTGCCACCCCCACCACCGCCGTTTGCTCAGGAATTCTTTACCCAGTTCCTGGGGAGCCAGAGGACAATAGAAGAAGCTTTGCGCCTTATCGCGCAAAACACTGCTCGTGGCCACCCACAGCAACCAGGGGCCGAGCCAAATCAGCATAGTTCATTCAAGGAGTTTCTGGACACGAAGCCTCTGATCTTCAAGGTGGCTGAGGAACCGCTGCAGGCCGATGAGTGGCTGAATACCATCGAGCAGAAATTTTGTCTGGTAAGGGTCACAGAGCACCTGAAAGCTGAATATGCTTCTCATTAGCTGCAAGGACTAGTAGGAATCTGGTGGACGCACTTCCTGTCGTCTCTGCCTGCTAATGCAAGAGTGACCTGGGATCAATTCAAGCTAGCTTTTAGGGGACACCATATTCCCCTGGGCCTGATGCACATGAAAGCAGCTGAATTTATGAGGCTCACTCAGGGAACAAAGTCACTCATAGAATATATGCACGCATTCAACAACTTGTCAAGATATGCTCCATGTTTCGTGGATACTGAAGAGAAAAAGATTGAGAGTTTCAAGCGAGGTTTGGGTACCAAACTGATGAAGACTGGCAAATTCTCGATGTGCCACATACAATGAGTTTATTAGGGATGCCTTGACCCAAGAAAACCACAACAACATGCATGCAGTTGCTAAAGGTCGCAAGAGGGCATATGAGGCCGGTGCATCTGAATCTTTCCAGTCAAAAGCGCCTGTCATAGCTAGGCCACAATTCCGTCCACCTGCACCCAAGTTTAGGCCTCCACCACCGAAAGCTCAAAATAATAGGCCACAGAAACCATTCCGTAAGGCGTTCACTATTGCCTTACCAAAAGGAAATGGTAATCAGGACAGCTCCACCGGATTCAGAAGTAATCAACCATGTTTCAACTACAACCAACTAGGTCATTGGTCCAAGGAGTGCCCCCACCCCAAGAGGAATGGCAACCCAAATCAGAATAATCAGAGGCAGGTGAATGCCAGGGCATGTCAAGGACAAGTGCATTATATCACTGTAGAGGAAGTGCCCGCCGGAGAAGTTGTCACGGCTAGTATGTTTCTCGTCAACAAGCATCCCGCTGTTGTTTTATTTGATTCAGGAGCTTCTCATTCATTTATGAGTCAAGCATTTGCATCTAGACATGATCAAGAAATAATTGAAGTAAGCAAAGGGGGTTTTAACATAAGTTCAGCAGGGGGAACTATTGCTACCAAAAAGATAGTAAAAAATGTACTCATCTCGATACAAGGGAGGGAGTACACAATAGATTTGATAATATTGCCTGGGTTGTCGATAAGTGTAATCTTAGGCATGAATTGGATGAAGTATCATGGTGCTCTTATTGACACTAGCACCTACACTATTATGTTGAGAGAACCCACGGGAGGGAATGCTTTTCTAGTCCCACTCTCCCATGATTTCGAACCCCAACATTTAGCCTATGCTATCCAAACCACCACCATATGTGATATCCTCGTGGTTTGTGAGTTTCCGGATGTATTTCCAGAGGAATTACCAGGTCTACCACCGGATAGGGACGTGGAATTTAAGATTGAATTAGTGCCAGGTACCGCACCCATATCCAGAAGGCCCTATAGAATGCCACCCAATGAGTTAGCAGAACTTAAGGTTCAATTGCAAGATCTATTGGACAAAGGTCTTATCCAACCTAGCTCATCTCCGTGGGGATGTCCAGCATTGTTTGTGAAAAAGAAGGATAAGTCACTGAGAATGTGTGTAGATTACAGACCACTCAATGCTGTGACCATCAAGAACAAGTATCCGTTGCCCTGCATCGACATCTTGTTCGATCAGCTAGCGAAGGCAAAGGTATTCTCCAAAATTGACTTGAGATCAGGTTACCATCAGATAAAGATCAGACTGGAAGATATACCTAAAACTGCTTTCTCTACTAGGTACGGCTTATACGAGTATTTGGTTATGTCTTTTGGACTAACAAATGCTTCAGCCTATTTCATGTACTTGATGAACTCAGTATTCATGCCCGAACTTGATAAGTTCGTGGTCATGTTTATCGATGACATATTGATTTATTCAAAAAATGAGTCAGATCATGAAGAGCATCTGAGGATTGTCCTATCCAGACTAAGGGAGCATAAGCTATATGCCAAGTTTAGCAAATGTGAATTTTGGATGAGCAAAGTACCTTTTCTAGGTCACATTTTATCAAGAGATGGAATCTCAGTAGACCCATCCAAAGTACAAGAGGTCATGGATTGGAAAGCCCCAACTTTAGTCCATGAAGTTCAGAGTTTTCTAGGGTTAGCAGGATACTATCATCGGTTTATTCCAAATTTCTCAAAGATAGCTAAGCCTATGACCAGACTACTTCAGAAAGATGAGAAATACAAATGGACACCAGAATGTGAAATAGCTTTTCACACCCTCAGAACTTTGTTGACTACTGCACCTGTGCTAGCACAACTAGACATTGAAAAGCCTTTTGATGTATTTTGTGATGCATCAGGAATAGGTTTAGGATGTGTGCTTATGCAAGAAGGGAGAGTAATTGCATATACCTCTCAGCAATTGAAAAAACATGAAGTCAACTACCCTACACATGATTTGGAACTTGCAGCCGTTGTCCATGCATTAAAGATATGGAGACATTACTTGTTTGGCAATGTATGTCATATCTATACTGACCACAAAAGCCTCAAGTATATCTTTACCCAGCTAGAACTGAACATGAGACAACATAGATGGTTGGAATTGATTAAGGATTACAATTTGGAAGTGCACTACCATCCGGGTAAAGCAAATGTAGTAGCCGATGCACTTAGTCGGAAGTCCCATTGCAACACTATGGAAGCACTATTGGAAGATGGATTCAACTTGCTACATCCTGCTGTACTACACAATATCACAATTAGTTGTTCGCTTGAGGGCAAAATCATAGAGCTACAGCAGACAGATGTAGGAATAAGTCACATCAAGAGAAAAATGCAAGAGCAGGAAACCAAACATTTAGATTGGATGAAAGAGGTGTATTATGGTTCGAGGACCGGCTAGTGGTACCAAAAGACCGTGAGCTTAGGAATCAAATCTTAGAGGAAGCTCACTCGTCCAAATTGTCTATCCATCCGGGTAGTAGTAAAATGTATCAAGATTTAAGAACCCGTTTTTGGTGGACTAAGATGAAGAAAGAGATCGCAGCCTATGTTGCTAGGTGTGATAACTATAGTAGGGTGAAAGCCGTCCATATGAAAACCGCTGGATTACTTCAGCCATTGCCTATTCCAGGATGGAAATGGGAGGAAATCAGTATGGACTTTATTACAGGCCTTCCAACGACGCCATAAGGTCATGATTCAATCTGGGTCATTGTTGATCGTCTCACCAAGTCAGCACACTTTATACCCGTGAATACGCGGTATATAGTTGGGAAATACGCTGAGATATATGTATCCCAGATCGTGAGATTGCATGGAGTACCCAGGACCATAATCTCAGATAGAGGACCACAGTTCATAGCTCGTTTCTGGGAGCACTTACACCAAGCTTTGGGAACCAAGCTAATTAGAAGTTCAGCTTATCATCCGCAAACTTCAGGATAGACAGAGCGAGTGAACCAAATCCTAGAAGATTTACTTAGAGCTTGTGTTATATCTTCAAAAGGTTCATGGGAGAAATGGTTATCTTTAGCTGAATTCTCCTATAACAACAGTTATCAAGCGAGTATCAAAATGGCTCCATTTGAAGCCTTGTATGGCAGAAAGTGTAGAACTCTATTGAATTGGATTGAGCCTGGTGAAAGGAGATACTTTGGTATTGATTTTGTCAATGAAGCCGAAGAACAAGTACGTATCATCCAATAGCACATGAAGGCAGCTCAATCAAGACAGAAGAGTTATGCCGACAGAAGAAGAAGACCACTAACTTTTGAAGTGGGCGACTATGTATACTTGAGAGTATCACCCATGAAAGGTGTGAAAAGATTTGGGATGAAAAAGAAGCTTTCACCAAGATATGTAGGGCCATACAAAATTTTGGAGCGAAAAGGAAATGTTGCGTATAAGCTACAACTACCACCAGAGATGAGTGCAATCTTTGATGTGTTCCATGTTTCTCAGCTAAAGAAATATCTTCGAGTACCGGAAGAAGCTATTGCACCCACCAACGTGCAGCTTCAATCAGATTTGACCTATGAAGAAAAGCCAATTAGAGTATTAGAAGAGATGGAGAGAGTGACAAGGAGTAAGATTATTAAGTTCTATAAGGTGGTGTGGAACAATCATAGTGAACAAGATGCTACGTGGGAAAGAGAAGATTATTTGCGAGAAGTTTATCCCACCTTTTTCCATGAATGGTAGGTCTTGCAAATCTTGGGACAAGATTTTTATAAGGGGGAGGGGCTGTAACACCTCGAGTGTTAGCCTTGCATAACTTGACTTGCATAACATGAGCATGATCATCAAGCATTCATAAACAAGCATTTACAATTGAAACATTGAATTGAAACATATGCAACGTTGCTTGTTATTGCATGTTTCTTTGTACATATGCAAATGATCATGAATGTAAACATGTACTTGGTAGATTTGAGTCACCAAAATATTTTGGCAATGCTTAGGTTCACAAATGGAACATGGACACATGAATGTCATTTTTCATGGTCAAGTCTTTAAGGCATATTTCATGTGATTACTTTCAATAGCTCTATGAGTAACTACTACATGAAATTATTGAATGGCCTTGCAAATTGCTCAAACATGCTTAGGATATCATTAGGAACAACTTTGGTATTTAGTGCTAGGGCTAGTTTGGTCATTAAGCCATGCCTTGATGTGTTTCCTCTTTTAAATGTGACATGTTTGACCAATTTGGAACTAGGTGTTAGGGACCTTGCATGGAGGTGATCACTAAAGCAAAGTTGTAGTGTTTGACATTAGGAACAACTTTTATTTTTATATCATGGACTGATTTAGCTTCTAACATGCTTGAATTGGGATCACAAAAGTCAACAAATAACTATTTTCAACACTTAACGAATTTTGCTAAGTCTGGGATCACTGACAGCCTGACAAGCCGACTTTGATCATGATTTTACTCAGTTTACGTTGAGAATTGGAACACGATCATTGAACAACATTTGTAACTGGTACTTAGGTCTACAAAGTTGGTTTAGTAACCTAGCGCTAATTCGTCACGGATTGGAAGATCAATCATCACCAAAACTCGTCATCAGGATCGGTACCGAGGCTAACTGACGAACTGAATCACGGCGTCGTGGCCGACCGGCTTCAGGTGCTGATCACCGCGTGGCGCGGGAGACGGCCAGCGCATCACCGCTAGTCTATCCACGTAGGCCACGATGCACCTAAGCGCGCCTTCATCATGCCAGCTACCGCCCGCTCCCTCCTAGCGCTCCCATTTCGCTTCTGGCTTCCTTCTTCACCGCAAGCGCTGTAGCGAGCTCCTCCCCGCCTCCGCCGTCGCCATTAGAGACTCTAGCTCATGCCTAGCCACTCTAGCACCACTGCCATAGCTCCACCGTCTCCCCAGCACCCCATTGCTTCTTCCCATGCTCGCCATTCAAGTTCGATAAGCGTCAGCGCCGTGCAAATGCTCGCTGGAGCTCCTCCGCCACCCTCCATCACCGTGGCCAGGCCCAACCCGACCACCGCAGGCCACGATAGCGCAAGCAACAGCTTCCTTGTAGTCCACTGATGCTTGTCCACGCATTAATTTGAACCACCATAGCCCACACCGACGTACCGCCATGGTCTAGCCCCGCCGTTCCGCCATGGTCGCCACCGTCAGCTCTAGGGTCAGCAATAGGTCCGGCCAAGTGGCTCAATCGCTTCGCTAGGTCACGTAGGTCATGTAGTGAAGATGTCACCGCCGGCGGATTCGCCGTCGACGAGCTGTGGCCGCGCGAGCTTGCTCTGCGCCGCCGGCTCTGTTTTGGTCTCGCTGACCGGTGGGTCCAACCGACGCGTGGGACCCTGCTGTCAGTGACTCTAGGTTTTAAGGATAGTTCAAAAATTCCAGATTCAAGTGTGTTTTGTTATTTTCATATCTTTAGTTTGGTAGCTCCTAAATTTGTGAAATAAATATGGTTGTGTTCCTTAGAAAGTGTAGTATTTAGGAAAAATATGTTCTTAGCTTCAACAGTAGAAATTTCTGGAGATTTAAATAGGGATTTGAAATGTGCTTTTGAATGCATTTAAATTTGTTTATTTTATATCTAGAGTTCCTCTGCTCCAAAAATTTTGCAATTTTTGTGGTAAGCTAGTCTTAGCATATATGAGCTTTGGTAAATATTTGAGGACCAGTGCATGGGTAGATTTATAGTTATAGATTTTTCTTTTATAGATAGTCAATCCTTGCATGAATTTTCATAAATTAATTATGAGTCCAAAATTCTTGAAATTTGTTGGAGGTAATCCTAGTACCATATGGATGTTAAGAAAAATAGGAAATCTGTTGCTTGACACTTTTCAAGAGGATTTTCCATTTATGCTATTTCAAGCCTTGCTGCCTTATTATTTTTGTATAGGATGTTCTACTTGGTAAAATGACATGAAATTTTTATAGTAGTCCTTTGATAGCATTAGTAAGGCACTGTAAATTTTTGGGAATTTATGAAGTACATCTGATATATGTTTATTATTTAACCTAGATATCTAAATAAAATAATAAAGGCAATTAAATAAATAGTTTGGGCTCCACCATTATATTATCTTAAATGTAATTAGTATGCTTAAACTGTTGGTAGATTATATGTTGTCAAATTTTAAATGATTACATGAAGTAGAAGTATTATTACTTTATATTGCATGATAAATACTTTTCGGACTGATTCTAGAGTGTGATGAGTTGCATGTTGAAACTGATGTGTACTGTAAAAATGGTTAATAACAAAGTGGTAGAGAATTTGATAAGCTTTCCAGAAAGTCCAGGATCACTATTTTTGGATTTATAGAACTCCAGTTATGAGTGAAACAAGTAGCTACTGTTTGTGGCATAGTCGATGCATTGTAGAAGTAGTTAAGTAATAATCGAGAAGAGATATGCACCTACTCAATACACATGATGCACTTGTTAACATACATGCATTCGTAATACTTATACTATACTCATGCATCTAGGATCGGAGGAAGAGATCACGTTGCTGGAATTCGAAGAAGCAGAGGAAGGGAACCAGCAGGAGGATCCGCAAGCCGCAGCTCCCGAAGGCGTGGAGCAGAACCCTAAAGAGCTTTCGGAGTGTCCTAACCATCGCCCTACTTCCTTTCTGCAAGGCAAGCCTTGGAGCATTATAAGTCTCCCAGTAATTTACAAATGTTACTTACATATTTATGATTGATGCATTAGGTTATAAGAGTTGAATGAAACCACTTGATGCATGTACATTCCTTGTCCAGATATTACACCTTTAACCGGTATAGGTCCAGGATCGAATATATATGCTTAGCCATGCTTAGACCGGTAGAAGTCGGGTGATGTCCTATCACCTACGAGATATAGGTGGATACCGAAGCACGGTTGGCTATATCTGCTATCATGGAACAGAACCATGAGGTAAAAGTAAATTGAGACCGGACGGGAAGTCGATAGAGAAGCAACAAGACATGGAGGTCTTGGGTGTGGACTTATCCCCATCTGTGTCGATTAAGGACCATATCGTTGTTGGCGCTTCTAATAAGATTGAACACATGCCTCTCACTTAGCTGGCCGGATAACTCGTTCCGACCACGAAGCCGAGTAATTCAACTCAGGCCGAGAAGCCATTCTGTTGTGCGCTCCTTCTGGGGAACGATCAGACTGAGCCCAAGGGCAGGCTTGGCCTGAGCATCCTGGCATCTAGTGTTCTAGATTGTGCGGCGCAGTACGGACCCGCGAAATGTGTACCGGAGTTGTACCAAAGGTGACCTAAGGCTATCGTGGCTGGTAGACCTGGGTTTGTGTTAGGAATAAATTCCCAGCTGGTTGAAATCGATTTGAATCGCCGTCTCTCCCGGATAGTGAGAAACTTGGCTAGTCCCAACATCGTAGCAACAATATTATGAAACATGATGGTTCAGATGAATATGGAATTACAATACCTGCTATGGTTACTATTGTATGCTTCTAAATGATATACCACATGTTTGGCATAGGATAGTTGCTAATCTAGAAATGGATAGTCATAATTAACTTGATAAAGGAATCATAATTGTACAACAGGTAATTGCCTTTTACGCAAAATGTTGGCAAGTTACGTCCACTTATACAACCTTGCATAATCCTTGGAGTCATTTTATTTCTGGTTCATGACGGGTAAGTCTAGCTGAGTACCTTCTCGTACTCAGGGTTTATTTTCCCATTGTTGCAGATGGCACTGTGTATCATGGTTATTGCAAGAGTTGCTTCTATCCTGCTGTGGATGAGGAGTAAGCCTTGGGCAGGCTTCTTAAGTAATTCCTATCTTTGCTTTTGTGGACCGTGATCTGGTTTGGCACTGTATCAAACTATGTTGGAAACTTTATCTTCAAACTTATTTGCTTCCGCTTTATTTACCAAACTCGGTTTGTAATAACTTTTATTCGTACTCTGATGATGAAAAGTATCTGTGAACTTTATGTAACATGTGGCATGTATGTTGAATCCTATACAATCTTGGTTGTTGTAAATCGTTTATCGAGACCCATCGTGGTACTCGACGGACTACCAGGTTTATATGGGTTCAAGTATGACAGTGCAACCGCTTGCGGATTGCCATTGTACTTGTATTCTTATAAATTGGTCGGTTCTGCGACACACAAGAGAGCACAAAAGCATCAAAGAACAAGAGCAAGAGCACCACTCCATGGGCTTAGGCCCTAGCTAGCTCTAGCAAAGTAGTAGGGAGAGATGTGAGGGAGAGTTCAGGGAAGAAGTGTCGGGCTTGTCAGTAACCTTCCCCTCTTGTACCTCAATGAACACTGGCTTTGTACCTCAACGCGTATTTAGTAAGTGTTCGTGATTCTTATGGTTCAAAGTCTTTGAGTAGATAAGCTATACTCTTACTTGCTTGCAGGTTCATCGTCCATCCTCATGGCAGATGCTCTAGTTGAAAGGCTCTGATAAATACGGATATCCCTTGCTAGCATGCTAGAATAGTAGTCGATAGCATAGATGTGGTGTCTAGGCTAGAGGCAACCTTTGTTTGCCTCGTACTCTACTGGTTGAGTGGTAGGTGGCATGTGGTGATAGCCCTATCCATCCCTTGTAATCCCCCATGTCTGGGTATGGCATAGAGACATAGGTTGGCAATGCTTGGTAGACCAGGTGTTCACCAGTGCCTAAAGTAAGCAAGTAGAAGTAGAGTTTATCTTCTGATAGACCCAAAAGCCATAGGAATCCTTCTCTACCCTCACCAGCTATCCTTGTGTTGTCCTTGGGTGAACTAGCTAGAATAAATACCTCCATTCCCTATGGAAATACAATACCCTAAATACTTTCAGGTGAAAGCTACAACGTTAATTTTGTACGCTTGCAGATTAACTTCTATAGACATTAAGAAATACCAACAAGCTTTCTGGCGCCTTTGCCGAGGAATGGTTGCTATTTTTCTTTGAACCTAATTCATCCTCGTATCTATATCCTTTTCTTTTTATAAAATATAAAATAGTTTTCTTTTATCTTTTCTACCATGAACTCAACTCTTATAAAAAACCTTTCCACTTTAAAGGGTGAGTTCTCTAAGCCACCAAAACCAAACCTTTCACCTGTCTATGAACTCCACCCTAGCTTGACAGCCATGGTTCGGCCACTACCCTTCTCTGGGCTAGAAAATGAAAACCCATGCCATCACCTACACGAATTCGAGGAGTTGTGTTCGTGCCTGAGCATCGACATGACATAAGAAACCTTAAGGTGGAAATTGTTTCCCTTCTCTCTCATAGGAAAGGTGAAGCAATGGTACATGTTTGGCATAGAAAGTATGATGGGGACTGGGATGATCTTAAAGACAAGTTTTGTCTTGCATTTTCCCCATATCCTGTATCGGCTCTCTATCAAGGGCAATCCTCGACTTTGAGTAGCACGAGAAGGAGCCTATAGGTGCAGCCTGGGCTTGGTTTTCAACGTTAATACAAGCCGGTCTAGATTTGTCTTTACCCGATGGCATGATTTTATGTCTCTTTTGTTTGGGTCTTATCATAGATGTTGACATATGCCTAGACATGACTGTCGGAGGTCGTTTCACACAAAAACCTATGATGGAACAAGTAGAATTCCTTGAAAACTTCATAGATAGACACACGTCTTCCATCATAAGAACCAAACACCTCTAGGCCAAAGTCATGTCGAGTGTTAAGGAGTCTTCCTTAGTCGAATCCAAACCCATACCATCCTTAAATTTGACTCATGAGCCCTCACTCAAACCACGAACACCAAAGGAAAGTGTACTTCATCCTTTAGAGTTCCCTATCAAATTTGAGGATTATGGCAATACCTTGAAGTTATCATGGCATGAAAATCACACAAAGGAAATTTCCCCTAGAGTGGAACCGCCAAAGGACTGGTTAATGAAATTGAAACGTTCTTCTAAAGCAATTCAGATTCTTTCACCTTCCATGGCCATGCCTTGTTCGTTAAGGGGAACAAACATGGAAACCCTATACAACCCCATAGTCAGGACTAACATCATGTCAGAATTCCTAGCGAAAAACCTTTTAGGTAACATGCCCCTAGTCTCGACCAATAAACTCTTCAAAAGTCCATTGGGGCTATTTTTCGAGTGTTGTGGGATCGCCAGGGCCGTGCCAGTCATAATTGACAAAATTGAGGTTTTCAGACTTCCACATCTTTGCCATCCTTGAGTTTGATCTTCTCATAGGCTATCCGTTGGACAAACTTTTTCAAGAAAAATCTTCCCATGGGAGCCTTAACGAAGAATTTGGGAAAACTGTTTCCGCCACTCACTCAGATATCCCAATGGTAGAGCATCATCCAAAAAATGACTCATTCAAGGAGGTGAAATTCATTTCCCTATTCATTTCACTTGAGCTTTCTTGTGAAACAGAATGTCCATCACCACCCTCACTCAAGCCAGCACCCTATCCTTTTAGCCATCAAAATGCTATTCTCGACAATGGTCGAGAATCAGCTATGATCTTACACAATGAAAACACCTGTGCCATGGATAGTCTTGAAACACTGACTCTAGAGTCCAAAAGAAGGGATTCCATAAATGAGCAAGGAAGTTTCACTTTTGAAACCTTTCGTATTTGATGCTCACTATCGAAGTCTCCAGAGTTCATTTCACTTAGTGCCACACGCTTCTACGAGGATCCCAACCTTCTCTTAATCCTCATTTGCAAACTTTTTAAGAGGATGGTTGTGGATGCATTCGTTTATCATAAGTATTGTAGATTTCGTAGATGCGCTGTGGTACCAACCTTGTAGCTGGAGCGATAATGCTTTATGTTTGGCAGGTGAAGCTGGGAACTACACCACCATTGATAGCTATAGGGCGAAGTTCCCACGGTCGAGCTTAAGACCATGAATCAAACACTACCAGGAGCTATCCCGAATTATCACAGAAAATATATATATATGATTATCATAAAAAAACTTTTCTTTTTAATAAAAAGCAAGAACATGTTGTCAAGTTAGTATACTCCTTTACTCGTATTTGTCTCCATGAAAATATAAACTTGATCATACCAATTCATGCTTTCCTTGTTTATGTTGTAAGCTCTGATTTGGGTGTATTAAGCTAGTACATCCATAGGCCTTTTTAAATTAAGCATGGTGCTTAGGTTAACATGGCCTTCTTTAATAAAAAATTTAACTTGGTGTTAAATTTTGATTAATGAACTTTGAGTGATTACTTTCATAAACAATGGAGGTAACTATTGGCGGTGCTTAAACTCATAATCCTACCGCCAACATTGAAACAAAATAAACAATAATTAGGCGCATGTTTTACTTTTCTTAGTGCTTTCATTCTCATCATTTTCTTTAATTTCCCATCATGTAATGCGCCTCTCATTTTGATGATTGAATAAATATTTCTTTTGGAATTATTTGTCTACACTTGTCTTTTGGACTCTTTCTGTTGTTAAATGTAAAATAAAGACAGGTACAAGTGTGGGGGAGGCGCCACAGTCACCTCCAATTTGCACAGATAAACAACACACGCAAAAATTATGGTATGTGCAATTCTCTCTTGCTCTATTTTAATAAAAAGAGTTTTAAAACTAAAATAAAAAAATTAAAATGAATAGTGATGCTCCATCTCCATATCTTCCTATGATTAAAAGTTTGTATACTGTTTATTCCCTTCTAAAATTCCCAAGATTTGTGAACACTCAGATTAGGGACCCCTCTTTATCTAAGTAATTGGAATTTGTGATATAGTAGGATGATATGTGTCGGTGCAAAAAGTGACCAACACGTAAATATTTGTAGTTTTGCCATACGTTATGATCGGATGTGGCCTAGCACTCAATTACACTGGGTTTATACTGGTTCAGACAGCATGCCCTACATCCTATTTGAGTCGATCGATCACTTTATTCCTAAGCCTAGGTGCTCGGAGTTTGCTGTGGGGTTACAAATGAGAGGGAGTAAGATGGGTCGTCCAAGAGGTCCAGTCGGACTCTGGACCAAAGGGCTAAGAGAGATGGGAGCTCCTATGTGCACTAAGTATTTGAGCGTGTGCTCTATTGGAATCGTTCGAATCGTAGGTTGTTCGAATCATTCATGAATCGATCATCGGGTGGTCGAATCATCCATCCCCTTTTTAGACAGAGTGCATCCCCTTTTATAGATGAAGGGGATGGCTTTACAAGAGGGAGTGTGTGTGCTATCCGGTCTTGTTGCCCACGCCGTCGGGTACAAGGCAGTTTGTTGGTGCCCATAACACTGTTGATGTTTAGATACATGTGGTAGGTTCCATCATCTTCTTCTGGTGTGGCAGATGTCAGCGCCTACCATACTATAGGATAAATGTCAGTGCCCACAACATTGTTCATGTTCTAACATGGCGAGAAGGTTGCGGTGCATCCTTCTGACATGGCCTGATAGTACTGTCTTACAGGTGTGTAGGGTACGCCCCTTGATATTGCGGTTGACTGGAGTACCCTGCCTTACTTGTTCTATTTGTTTCCTAGGTCTTCACCGAGCGGGCATCCCCGGTCGGTCGTTCCCTAGTTGGCTCTAGCCTCCCGGTTGGAGAAGAGCTGTAAGCAGAGGTGCAATGTACTTCTGGTTGAAGAAGCAAGTCAAAGTTGGAGGCGAGCGCCGTTCCTTCTCAGCTAGGCCTTTCGGTCGAAGAGGCGGGCTGGAGTTAGAGGTGACAGAAATGAGCACTGTTCCTTCTTGGCCAAGCCTTTTGTGTCGGAGAGGCAGGCCAGAGTCAAAGGTGAGCCGGTCGGGCCTTCTAGTCAGAGAGGTGGGCTAGAGTCAGAGGCGAGCGTCGGTCCTCTTTGGCTAGGCTTTCTGGTTGGAGAGGTGGGCTAGAGTCAGTAGCAAGAGTTGTTCTTCTTTGGCCAGGCCTTCTAGTCAAAGACTGGATCATCCTTCTGGCCTATCGTTAGGTTTTTTGGGCCAGCCTTGGAGTTGTGCATCGTTCGCAATGTTGTCGGCTGGGCCAAGCTTTTGTTGGGAAGCTAGTCCATGAGGGACCTCGGGGTTATGAACCCAACAGGAGCCCCCTAGCCCCCGAGCAATTCAGGTAGGATTGCCTGGGGTTTTTTCATCTTGATAGCAGGGTGCGCGCGAGCGCACCCGTGGGTGTAGCCCTCGAGTCCTCAGGCGGTTCAGGTAGAATCATCTAGGTTTTTTTTGTCTTGGCAGTGGGGGAATTTTTGTTTTGACTGTGGGTGCGCGCGAGCGCAACCGTGGGTGTAGCCCCCGACCCCTCGAGTGATTCGGGTAGAATCGTTTGGGGGGTTTTTTGTCTTGGCAGCGGGTGAATTTTCGACTGGTAAGTCAGTTGGAGGCTGAGCATCTTGGTACTCTTTCCTGGGGCCATAGACTATCATTTGGGGTGTTCGCCTGTGTTTGTCCTGCCCATGACCTATGCGGTCGGTTGATTTCCTGAGTCGGCGTTAGGCGACCTGAGCCCCTAAGCCCCGTTGGACTCAGTATGGGTTGGTCTAGTTTCATGCGTTACCCCATCCATGGTATTCACAACCAAAGGGGCTGAGCTAACGTTGCTTGCCTCGATGGCTCGAGCGACCTGCTCGGTGAGCTCGCTAATGGGCAAGTTTGAGTGGAATCTGGGTTCATCGTTTGTGATGGGGTTAGCATAGCCCTCATGTGGCATTCCATTGCTCCTTAACCCACATCCTAGTAGATGCCCGGGTGATTCCAGAGACTGACCTAGGTGGCCCTGCTGGCCTCCCCTCGATGGAGATTTTATGGGCATGGCTCAAGATTAGGATCAAATGAGAAGGTTGAGATGACCTTGCCTGCTTCAGAGCAGACTAGGCAAGGGTTGCTGGGGCTCATCTGTGTTTTCTTCCCTGGCTCTGTTTGATGCAAGGCAGCCTCGAGCCCTTCATGGGCCTAGCCTTCAAACCCTGGTGGGTCGCTGCTCATGTTGAATGAGGCAACTACCGTTTTATGATGCAACACGAGCGTTGTGATGCATTAGCTGCATATGCGATGCTTTGGATGTATGGGATGAATGAATGAATGCATGTATGAGATTGGATGAATGAATGACCATGCTTCAGAAAAAATAAAGTAAGAGGGATTGGTAGAGTTACCTCGACGACCTGAGTGATAGGCTTGAGGAGTTTTTATTGGATATGTCCGAATGGGATCTGCGCTCGTCGTTCGTGACAAAGCTGGTTGTGGCCCACATGGGCAACCCTCTACTCCTTACCTATCCCTTGGTGTTCACCTAAGCCATCCGATTGACTCAGGAAGCCCGTTGGTCTCTCTTTGGCGGAGATCCCGTTGTTGGGCCCTTCCAAGTCTTGCCTAGGAAGACGGAGAGCCACCTACGCATAGTTGTGCCTTGTTTCTTGCACCCAACATATGGTAGTGGTGGGCCATGCCTAGGCCATGTCTTGTCTAACCAGGCGCCATCTCATCAGGCGGGTCAGTATCCCATCGGTTAGGACGCATCTCATCGCATCCCATCTGCATTGAATGGGGGATGGGAGAGGGTTTTTTTGCCCCAATCCTTCACCTTTCCCCAACTACTATGCCTCCTCCTTAAATAGGGGAAGGGAGAGGGCTTTCGTCCCGTTCCTTTGCCTATTCCCCAACTGCCGCCTCTCCTCCTTCTTCCTTCTCGCTGAGAGCGTTCGTGCCATGATGGTTCCTATGTGAGAGAGGGTAGGATGAGGGAGAGGAGAACTCATAGATCTATTTTGTGAATCTAGAGCGCAATGTCAAGCTAGAGGCCATGAGTATTGGGACAAGTATTCTAGGGTTTTGGCGTTGTCTTCTTCATCATCGTCGTCATTATCAACAACCGTTGTTTCACCATGATGAATCCACACTGTGTAGTCCTCAACAAATCCTCGCACAATCAAATGTTCTATGATGATACTCACATCTGTCCATGCCATAATGTTCTTGCAATCTTTGCAGGGATAAATAATTGTATCCTTATTCTCTGTCAACATCGCTGCATGCTTCTCTGTGGCTTCAATAAATTTATCCACCTCTTAACAAAAACTTATCTTGAACCTTAACGAACCATACATCCAAGACTTCCTGTACTCCATCTTTTAAAACACAACAATCAAAGAAAATACATTAAAGGACTACTTATTCAGATATATATATAAATGAATCAAATTAATAATTACTTAAAAATAATTGTATATACTTTAGATATATATGAATATAAATCAAATATAATTACATGAAGCATACAAACACACCATAGTAGAGGAAAATTAATTAATAGCATATTTATCCCTAAATAATTAAAATACATATTTGTTGATTACAATAAAATAATTTTAAAGACAACAATTAGCAACAAATAATATTTTACCCAATATCTTTCGTGCAAACCCTAATCCAATTTCATCAAACATAAATTTACAAAAACAAAATTAATAAAAAAACCAAACCCTAGATCTAGATCTAAATCTACATGCACATAAAACATCTATAAAACTAACTAATTGTTCACTAAAATCAAGAAACATGGACTAAATAAGAGTATGATCTTATTCTCCTACCTAATTTACCCTATTACATTCAAAACTTGGGTCTAATTTGTTTCATAAGTAGCTCAAGTATCATAGAGGAGCGAGAAAAATAAAACTCTAATTACTCACTAACCAACCATTAAAACTCCAAAAAAAGTGTGAAATAGCATTTTCTTATCTTTTACAACCTCTCCACCAAAGAATTTGAGACCAAAACCTTTCCCCTTAGTAGAGCAATTTTTAGGAGGTGTCCAATGCTTCCCAAGCCTTTTTTCTCGGGTAAGAGTGAGTAACCCGAGGAGGAAGAAGGAAGCTACAGCCTTTTGTACTAGTAACATTTGTAGGGGCGGCTGGTGATTGAGCCGCCCCTACAAATCACAACACCGGTGACAGCTGATGAGTGAGTCGCCCCTACAAATCGATCTATTTGTAGGGGTGGCTCGTATCACCAGCCACTCTTATTGTACCATTTGTAGGGACGGTTGGTCTCGTGGGACCTGAGTATGCCCACTGTAGAGACGCCTCTATCTCTAGCCACCCCTAAATAAATTGAGCCGTTGCTGCAAACCTTTTCTAAAGTAGTGCCTAGCATCTAGCGACGACGCCCATACTCGTCAATCATCGACCAGATATATGCCATACTCGTCAATCATCGACCAGATATATGTGGTATCTTGGTGGTCTACGACAGTAGTGGTTACTGTCAAGAATGTGCATTAGTGTGTGGCAGCGGCTCATGGTGAGATCTAGCTCCCTTATGCACATTCTTGATGATAGCCCGTAGCAGCATTTTCGAATGGAAGCGTACGTAGCACTGCCAGTCGGTGGCGTGCAGCTGGAAGCAGTGGCGGTCCTGGATTTTTCATAGGTTATGCCACACAAAAAATTTTACAGGCAATTCAATAAAAACAATTTACCAATTCGATAAACAATTGTAAATTCATAACATAATTCGTTATGCAGGCACTAAATAATATAATATATCTTAAATTTATCAAATTACGATATAAATACTTTAAATGCAATATTGATAGTTTGAAATATAGATATAAAAGAGACATAATCATCTGAGTTTTTAGCCGCTGTTTTCTAAAAGACATGAGTGTCTCGATTATATTATATTCATCCACCTCTAAGAACATATCCCGCTCACTAAATGTGACTAGAGGTAGTCATGTACATGAACAATTTCAATGAAATGTTCATATGGTCTTACCAATTTATGAACATAACGCAAGCAAAGAGTTAGTTGTTTTTTTTTGTGTGATATGTCTTCTAATATTAATCTTGGGCAAACTAGGAACCAATCTCTAATCTAGTGCTGAGTGATCTTGCCTAATCTCCCTGGTAAACAAATAATTATTGATGAACAATTATGTACATAAGTTTTTTATCAACAAAATTAGATGATTCAAACACAGCGTGGCTTAGTCTGCAACTCCGTGGCTTTGCGCAATCGATTCGTTTCTCATGGCATGAGACTACAGTGGCCAACGGCGTAGAGGTGCACCGCATGGCCACGCGGTGCGGCAAGGGAAGCCAAGCGGAGACTGGGAGACATGCCTCGCCTCGCGTGCATGCGGCCATGCGGGCTAAGTTTACGTTCTGAAGCGGTGAAGCTTCAACCAATACTTCTCAATCTAATCGGCCATAGCTTTTACTTGAGCCCACCCGGCATACCCCTAGGTTCGCCCCTGGCCAGAACTATGGGCTATGGCCATGTTTGTTTATGATTGAGGTAAACATTGCATGCGCGGCAGCAAAAAGCTAAACCAAACATCGTCTATCTGGATTGGCATCGGTGACTTTATACAGTTTTGCTGCATTATTATAGCAGTACTTTTTAACGAACAAATAATATTTTTCTCTCACAACATTTTAGCATAAGCATCAGCATAAGCCAAATTTCAGCGAAACGAACAGGGTGATGTAAACTATAAATGTAGTAAAATTGTAAACGAACAGCAAAACAAACGTGTTCATGCTAATAGACATCATCATGGTGGTGTAAAGTGTAAACATAGTAATAATACTAATAACACAAAGGTACGTGATATGTAGTTGGTTCCACGCCCATAACACAAATTCTTCATGAATACAACAAATATATATATAATAATTTTTTCCTTTATAAAAGAAAACTCAAAAGATTGCCTCACAATTCAAATATCGCGAGGAAAACAAAGGGCAGTACAAAAGATGGACAACGAGACAAACGACATCCTCTAAAAAATAAGAGTACATTGAAGACCAAATTGGTCGGCTTCTTCCTTCGGTTGTCCACTGTTTACTGGGGCTTGAAGATCGCACTGAAGAGATAGAAAAGAAAAGGGACACCTGCAAACACCCTCACCAAACAAGGCTTTGAAGACCACAATAGCCCTCGCCGGTGACGATGAGATTTAGTACCCACTGAAAGAACATCGGCTTAAAGAACCCTCCAAGAAACGTAAGCTTACAATCCTTCACCATCAGAACACAGTTTTGAAGATGTCAGACCTTGCCGTAGAGCAGACCAAAAGAAGAGATCAAGATTGCCGCATCGAAACCAAAAATTTCCTCCAGTGATAAGGACACAAATGCCAAAATCGGAAGAAGAGCAACAGATCTGACACACTAAACTCTCACTGGCCCTTCGGCGATAACAGATCGAACGTTGTCGAGGTAGGGAGAGGTCGGAGAGACCTTATTTCAAAGCATCATCATCGCCACTATCTTGTTGATGACACTAGAAACCATACCCTAAATCAATGATGGTTAACAATCCTAACTAAAAACTATGAAGGAAAAAGGAACGGGTCCTCGCTCCTTTGTCCACGGGCGAGATCGCCAGTTAGGGGAGAGGAGGAGGACCAAGGCAATATCGTGGTGGTGGCGGCGGCTGGAAGGCGATGCAATGAGGTTGGGGATGGCACTAGCGCAAATCTAGACCTCTTACTTTAACTAAATATATATATAATAGCTAGCTAGAGATACATCTATCCCAACAGATTAGCTAAAAATATATTTTAAATTTGATGATTTTTGTCATTCTCTAAAATAAAAACTCCTAAAAAACCAACAGCCTCGTTAAAAAAAGTGCTAATCAATCCTAAGATGGGCCCACTTCTCATCATCAAAATAAAAAAAAACCGTCATCTTCCTCTTCCTCTCGCAATGCACACGCTCGACGCCGGAGCCTGGTTCCTAGGTGTCCTCGTGGCTACCTGCCGTCCCCGTCAGCAAACCCAGCAGGCTCGCGCTAGGGCTCTGGCGCCTGCACAAGTCATCGTCGCGTGGGAGGTGCTCGCGCTGGCGCCGTCATGGGAGGTGCCCCCTGAGACGCCGATGGATGCGCCCCGCAGGTGCTACCCCGTGTCCGAAGGTGCAGAGCGTCGGCGCCGGTTCGTGGTGACGCGACGCGTACCTGGGCATGCCGGACTGCCGGTGTTCCGGAGAAGGCGGAGGGGGAGTTCGTGCGCGCAAGTCGCGTTCGCGCCGCAAGCGGGCGCAGCGGGCAGGAAGTTGGCGCTGAGCGCGTGAACAGTAAACAGTAAACTGTAAACGTAATAATAATAACACAAACGTCATAATAGTTGATTATTACACGCCTGTCGTAACACGAATTCTTCATCATCATGAATATAATGCAGTAAATGTTTATAATAAATAGAGGCCTTTACGGAGGCGATCCATGAGTTGAAGCTATATAGGATCGGAGACTAACTCTTTGTAGGGTCATAGACGTGTCCGGCAAAGAGGATTGTCCCAGACCCATCCTCAACTACAAAGAAGGCAAATGGCTGGTCGGCGACGAAGTCCACAGGCTTTGGCTGCCTAGGCCGTGGCCCTGGAGCAGCACAGCCGTGCATACTCATAGCCGTGGCAGCCGCAGCCTCGGTTCCTTCCTCGTTCACCTCGATGACCGCCTTGTGATAGACGTCCCTGAAAAACAACGGCTGGCTGCCGCCATTGTTGGTAACCTCCTCCAGCACGTCCGGCAGCTCGGCTGCCTCCGGATCGAACACGGCCCTGACCCCGAGCTCCTGGAGCACGCGCGTGGCGCTGGTGTAGAAGGACAGCTTGAACCTGGGCACCCGGAAGTCGCCGACCTCGACGCTGCGCTCCGGCGTGTGCCTCTCGAGGAAGCTGTGGCTGGACGCCAGCATCTTGTCCTCCGGCGCGGGGAGGCCGTCGCGCGCGTCCAGGAGCAAGACGAGCATCGAGTACCGCGGCCCGGCCGGCGTGGGCACGGGCCTCGGCGGCATGGCGCCCGGCGTTCCCCCTGCTCGCATCCATTCCACAAAGAGATCGTACCATCGTGGACGGCGTTCCACAAAGGGATCGTGGACAGCGGCGTACGGCATCTTGAGCACCTTGAACCCCCTGTACGTGGCGATGTACTGGTCCATGCGGCTGCGCATGAACTGGGCGTCCACGGTGGTGCCGTCCAGGCAGTGGAACTTGCCCTCCTTGGTCAGGGATGCGTCGAACGGCGTCCGCCACAATGGCCGTGGCCACCACGAGGACCGTGCTCTGGTCCACCGATCCTGGAGGGAGGATCGAGTCGATGAGGTTGTTCGTTGCCGACGCCACCCACCTGTTGATCTGCTTCCTTGCCGCTTCTGGCTGCATGCACCATCGATGATCCGTCAAGAGGGTAGGTCGTAAGTACTAATTAGTTGCCAGGATAGATATAGATTGATTGACGGAATTGGAACAGCGACTGTTGGCTTGAGCGTCCGCGCGGCATTGTGCCAGAGGCCGCACGCGTGCTCCACGCGCGGGCCATCACTCGGCTTCTGCTTCTGGGGGCCCGCGTCCAGGAGGGCGCGCTCTTTTATGTTTTTGACGAGCTGGAGTGAAGAAGAGGTTTTAGGGAGCCCTTGGAAGAAAGAGGAAGAGTATAAATACCCTCATAGTTTTAATGGTCACTTGAGTCACGGTAGTGCCGCTCCTCAAGTGCGGCAGTGCCGCACTGCAGCAGTGTCTCTCTTCAGGTGCGGCAGTGCCTCACCTGCCAGGCAGCACAAAAGATAGGATTGCAAAGCTTGGTGCCTTGGCTGAGGCTTTAAGGATATTTGGTGGGTAAATGAGTACTTGTTGCACATTAAAACTTATGCATTGTATCCCTCTTTATAGTATGACTTTTTCTAAACTCAAATTCAAAACATCAAAGAATTTAAACACCTTTGAGTTGGTCACCGGATCCTTTCATAATTGGGGGTTTCCACCATCGCATGTATTATCCTCAACACAATATGACTCCTTATAGTTTGACGAGTTCCTCAACTCAATGCAAGTACTCTCTTTTTCACCTTAGCCATGGTACCTCGGTCCTTAAGCCATCGCTTGCCCTTCACCTTCGCTTAGTCCCTCGAAACCCTTTTCTTGCTATCTTCACCTTATCAAGCCATACACAAGTCACATCATATTAAGCATCCATTGAAAAACCATTACTTCAATAGTATGATCATTGCTTGAATATATTCTAGATATGAATGTTGAGATCAATCAAGCTTTAGTTTGATTCACATAAAGATATATATGAATCAACATCAATATGGTCAAGCCAATTCACGATTCCTTATATCCTCTTCATTTTGGCTTGACACTCCTAATACTCACTTCAATATCTATCTTCATACTTCTAGCTTGATCAAGTCTTTGCAAAGTGATTTCTTCAAATCTTTATCCATACAAGCAAACCAATGTAGAGAACATCTTATATCCATTATACATTGTCTCCTTTGTCATTTCACCTTTGCTTAACATTTCCTCACTTATACACTCTTGATTCATTCTTTAATCCTTGATCAAAGCTAGTCCGCTATCCAACTCTTCTTGTTCATGCAAAGCAAGCCATTATAGAGACCAATCCAAAATCATCAACTCATGTCTCATTTGCTATTTGCCAAATATGCTTACCTTTACATGATGCTATGATATCCTACAACATAAGAGCCATTTCATTGATTCCATTTGCATTGTTGTCTTTTGCTTGAATTAGATTGTTTCTGTAACTTTTCAATACAACAATATACAATTTGGCCTTCATTACAATACTATGTGGCATATCATCAAGTTTGCCTTCTTGTTGAACCTATATCCACTTCTTATTCCACAATCCACAAGTGTATGCAATAAACTCAATTTCCTATTCATCATTTAGCAAACTTGTTAGACCTTTAATGGTGTTGTCATTCAATTCACCAAAACCCACTAAAGGGCTAGATGCACTTACATAACTCCTGCACCAGAAATGATATGGCCCATGTGTTGACAATAGTTAACACCCATCATAAACCGTTAATATAACTTGAATAAATACATGAAAATGATCACCAACATAGGTTTAGGGGTTTAAACTAACAAATTCCATGAGTTTTGGTGAATCTATGTTTTACAGGGTTTATCTAGAAAACCGTGAAGATGGACCCAAACGTCAGAATTAATCGTGCTTATCTACGGCGAAAACAACTCCAGAAGACTCTAGAAGGAACCAGAAGGCATCCCACCGAAGCAGACCGTGGAAGGATGATAGGTGGGGTCGGCTAACCCCACCTACAGGCCGGCCGCCCCCTAGGCCCACATGGCAGCCCTTCCTCGCTACGTCGGTTCTCCACCGCCTTAAGGATTGTATCTACGTCGTTCTTTTAAGTCGGTTTGATCCGAGGGCTCAGGATTGATGGTTCCCCCTATATATATTAGCCCCTACCACCCCCAGGGCATCCTAACCCTAATCATTCCACTACACCACAACACTAATATAGCGTCACACGTGTGTCGTTATAAATATATTAATAACGTTAAACCGTTGGTCGGTATAGCTAGCCAACAGATCAAATGTCGATAAATATGCTTTTTGCAATGGACTATCGGTTGGTATAGATATTTGCCTGTAGAGTCGAACCATGAGTCGCGATAGATAAGCAAAGATGACCAACCTTCGGTTGGTATAGGTCCGTGCCTCTGGCGCGTTGGCTCAAAATGAGAGAAAACTCGTTCGCGGGAAAATGAAAAGGAAAAAGGCCCATTCACGGTAATTTTTTTGGCCCAAATACCACTCTCTACCCTCCCTCTCTAGTCCTAACCCTAACTCTTCATTGCTTCAGTCTGCTGTCATCGCCGCCACCTCCATCGCAGTCTCGCGCCCACCAAATCCCTGCACTCCCGCCCAAATCCGCCTCCATCGCCGCCTTCCAACTTCGCTGCCACCGCCACCGCCGCCGCCCCACTCCACCGCTGCGTGATTAGCATCGCTCGCCAACCCTGCACGGCCGCCTAGATCCATAGCCATGCGACGTGTAGCCAAATCCTCCATCATCCTCCACTTCCTTGCCGAGCCTTCCCTTCCATGCCAACCCCCTTTCTCTGTACCCAAGCAGCAGCACCTCATGACCCCAGATCGAGGTGCAGAAGGAGGGAGCAATGCCAGCCTCCTTCCCCTTCCCCTGTCCCCAACCAGCAGCGCCTCGTGACCCAAGATCTAGAGAACGCTGCCTGCCTGCTTGGACCCCCGAGAGTCACGTCGGTCTAGTTGATTGATGAGGTAATTAAGCTGTTGCTTGTCCTTGTCTTCAACAATTTGCTTATGTTCTTCCCTGGCATGTGAATACCCCCTCTGAATCATTGTTTGACCGTCCGCCATGGCTGATGTTCGGCTCGTTGTAGGAAACACTGGAGGAAGACGACGTGTTACACATTGGGCTGGCGAGTACTGGTGAAGCTCGACTCCTCTGATAATACAGTGCCTGGCAAGGTGCTATGTTGCTCATTACTTTTGTAAATTATTTTGTATTTGGTCATATGCCACGAGCCCACGATGCTTGTTCAGCAAAATATTTTTTTAAAAGCATCTGAGTTCGGATGCTATGTGATTTAGATGCACAACTTATCTTCAGTTCGTGTGAATTTGATTTGTGTCAGTATTGTAGTTCTTTTATGCTTTTAGGAACCCCTTCCTCATTATAGCCATGGTGCTGAACTGCTGATTTACTCCAACATTGCAGTTCTTGTCAACCTCCAAATAAATGCTTTTGAAGTAATCTTCTGACTGCTAAGGTTTGCTGGTTCTCCAAAAAAATTTCCCTCCAGGAGCCACAGTCGATCAGATTTCAATCATTTCAGGCCAAAAGAGGAATCTTCTTACTTCTACCATGTAGAGGCTAAGGTCCGCTGCCTTTGCAATAGCACAATGCTAAATGACAATATGATCAAGGTATCTTACCCTTTTATATATGTGCATGTATTTTGTTTTCATTTGAAAAGCACATAGGACGTGAAACAATTTATCTTAACAGCAACCTGCTTGTTTTGGTGTCATGCGCCTTGTTAATCTTTTTTCTTGCATCTTGTTTCCTGCAGTGCGAAGATGGCAAATGCTAGGTTTGGCAGCATATTACCTGCGTGCTCATTCTAGATAAGCCCACGAAGGGTGCTGGCCCTGATATTCCACCTCATTTTTATTGTGAATTGTGCTGACTTAGCCAGGCAGACCCGTATGTTCTGCTACAATCTGTTTGGCTTTCTTTGTTTCACTTTTTTTTCTTTTTCAAGAGTGGCAATAGTTTATCATACAACAATAATCATTCCCTTACCTAATGTGCATTTATTTAATTGTTTCTTTGGGGGGGGGGAATTGTCAATACAAGTACATTACACATGTCATAGTTAATGTTAATTTTAGGTTTGAGGGGAAATTGATGCTCCATTGTTGTTAGGAATTATTATTTTAGCCATATGGATATCTATATTATGCCATTGATGCTGTGCTATACATAAATATATCCTTGTTACCCAATCAACAAACACTAATATCTTCAACAACAGTCATATATACTTCAGTTCAGGATCTTTGGTTAGTAATTAAATTCCTCTGTTAGATTTGACATGATAATCCTCGCAGTCTTGTTGATTGGTAATACAAGCTTTTGCTCATTGATATGAATGTATAACACTAGTACTCATTTGCATGTAGTGCCATACAATGTTCATTGGTCTGTTCTTAAAAGATGCATTATCAGTCTGACACAACATCCAACGTATGATATATGTGGTTAAACTATTCTGCTATTTTAGTTTGTATACTATCTGCATTGATGTTACTGTGTTGCTGATGCATAAATGTTTCCTTGTGAAACCTTCATATCTCTAGAGCAAGTGTACCTCAAATTGTGGAGAAGACCTTCCAACTTTCCCGAGCAGATAGAGAAATAGTCCTAGAGACCAGAATATGATCTCCAGGTTAGCACATAGCCCTGTAGTTGATTTGAGGCAAGTCCATGATGCAATAGCCATTATTAGGTTTTATCAAGAGATTTCTAGTGCTGATATGAAACATGCTATGAGGCAAGATTCAAGTTATACTCTTCTATCTGTACATTCAGAGATAGAAAGCAATTGGGTGCACATTTCTAGCATATGGAGACCTAGTTTTAGTTTTGTAGTTGATATGATAATTTGATCGCAATGTTGTAGTACTCTGAAATTCTTTTTTTAAGTTCTGTTCATGGGTTAAATTTGTCATTCTTGTATGTTTTTGCAGGTAACCACATGCAGTAGAGAAGGGATCAATAAAATTAGCTTATCAAGAGTTGATGCCTGAACCTTTTGCTTTGGAGTTTGAATTGTTAGGAGGAGGACTGTTCCTCAGGTTTTGTTCCTTTGGCTTTCTACATATCATGTAGTTGAAATGACTATAGGATCACATCATTTCCTGTTCTATAAATGGTGTATAAAGAATGTATTGCCAACTTTTAGCTTGTTTCATGTTAAATATCATCTAGACAGCAATATTTTGTGTTGACACTACATATTTAGTATTTACACGCTGATGGTTATTTTATTAGTTATATTAGCATGTATAGGCTATGTTTAATTCATCATCTTATATGTTAACCTCCAGTGCTAGCCCATATACTAAATCTGTATATTGCTTTGAGTTAGGTACTATCAGTTTACTTATTTATTTCATTTACAATGGTTTGCGACATTGAACTTTCCTTTTTATGAAATTTGGCTATTAATTTTAGAGAACCTCTTGGAGTTGATCTTATTGGCTGTCTTTCTCCAACTTTGGTAAAAATTGTCGCTAATTGGATATTCATATTGCATTTCAGCCATCCTGCAAGGCCTAGGCAGCGTACCTGATGGTGTCGACAAGTTAAAAGGGCTTATCGAAGCTATGTTTTGTTTTGAACCTATTAGAGACAAGACTCTGAGCTCACTGTTAGTGAAATCTGAGCAGTGAGCTTTAGGTGTTAGTGAGCTAAGCTTTTGGTTACAAGTGGTGGATGTATGACTTTTGGTCACATGAGGTAGATGTAGGGATGTTGATGGCTTGCTCATGCACAAACTTCATGTTTGTGAGCTTCTAATCTATTTTGTACTTATGAACTTAATCTGACCGACCTTACATTGGGCTACTCATATATGAATGAATCAGTTATGGTTAATATATCTTGTAATGAATGCGTGTGCATTGATAATATATTATTTTTGGGTTATTATGTACTGCTGATTAGCAACATATATATTGTCTCTATGTGAATGATTCGCGTTGGATTGTTAGTTGCTAAAAGTATTTATAGCTTCAAACTATGTGTCGGTATATGTAGCCCCTAAGGTGTCAGACTGTCGGTCGCTAAAAACTTGTCGGTCGGCGTAGGCTATACCGATGCCACTTTCAGCGGCTGTAAGTAAGTGTCGGCATAGATCTATACCGACCGATGGAGCGTCGCTGTATCGACCTATACCGACCGACGGTACGTCCCTAGTCTGGGGCTGTGGTGTAGTGTTCATCAAGAGATCAAACCCTAATCAGAGGAGAAAAACCTTAGAGCTGCACAATATTTAGGGCATAGCTTGTTAGTTGGATCTGGAGGCAGGAAAGCTTCGTTTGGATTCTTGATCTTATCAAGAGCGTGGCATTGTATAGACCTTGTATCCTCTCTTGTATGTTTCATATTCCATATGTTTGCTACATTTGAGATGGCATTGTTCTTAATATTATTCATGTTTCTAGTTATTATGTTTGTAGTCTACTTTGATTATATGCTTAGTATAGCTAGATTATCTTTATGTTCAAGCATAAGTTTGTATAGCGCTCACTCTAATGCACATGGGGTGAGTGGTCGACATTGTGTAAGCGTGGTGCTTATACGTTGTTTACGTATAGATGCACCCTATATTCTAGAGTCATGTGGTAGATTGTGAGTGTGACACTCTCTTTGAGTCCTTTGTAGTCCACTCCCTGAATATAGGTTAAGTAGGATTTAGTTGCGAAGGAAGTCAAGCTCTGTTCTTGATCTTCCTTAGTAATATCCCTTATGTGTAGATATAAAGTTGCTCTTGGCAATGATTATTAAGTATAATTGCACTAATCATAGTATGCTTTAACTTGTAATTAAGAATGACTTAGGAATTATTTCTCTATTATCTAATTAACCATGCTAGTGCTATCCAAAGGAGTACTCTAAGTGTTCATTATCATTTATCATTCATATTACATTTATCTCTTGATTTACCCCTGTTGTGAGTAGAAGATTGGTTATGCTTTATCTCTCCATTATACGTATAAATTATCAATATATTCCATTTGCTCGTCCTTCCATGTGGTAAAAATATAAATAACGATACCTGGAATACTTCGGGGTGAAGTGCTACAATGGTATATTATCTGTGCGCTTGTAGATCACTTCATATATATATATATATATTCTTTCTAGCCACAACAAAATATCAAAGTACTTCTTAATGTCATTTTAATAGTGATACTAAGAAGTACTAACAAGTATTTCTGGTGTATTTGCCAGAGATATAAATTTGGTGGCGATTATAACAAGTGTCATTAATAAATACCAACAAGCATTTCTGGCGCCGTTACCGGGGAAGGTAGCTAGGCAATCAAGGAATATTGATAAACTTATACTTATTGATGTGATCAAGAAAACCATTGACCTCTGTTCAAACAGGCTTACCCTTGTTCTATGTACTTTTATATCTTATGCAGGGTAATGTATGACTGGTTTTGACCTTCCAACAAACTACATTGAAGATCCTAGAAGCACTATTCAGAAGGACTAAAGCTAAACTCAAGAAAGTTTCAGCTTTAGAATTGGAAGACAAGCAGACAAGGCATAGCTTAACACTAGTTTTTGAAGCCATGGTTGACAAGACACTCCATGAATTCTCTGCTCCAACTACGGTCAACATCCGTAATAGACCGGCAATTAACATTGGCCAACATTCATACTATACTGGCGAGTAAAGCTAAACTCAAGCCAGCTATTGGCGGTCCTTAACTCACATTTTTACCACCAATAAATATATAAAATCCATCCAAACAAAAGACCAAACTTAGTAAATAGGGTCTTACACTAACATATTCCATGAGTTTTGGTGAGTTGATCATTTTTAGGACATATCCATGGAAAACAAAGGAAAACATACCAAAAGGCACAATCCAGAGAAGCGTAAAGTAGACCTTGCATAAAGGAACAAAAAGAAGGCCCAATCAACCAAAGAAATTGGGCTGGAGCACCAACATAGTAGAGATCCAGGCCCAGCCAAGAACCCACCATGGCAAGGTGATGGCCTAGACGCGCCAGCTAGGGGGCGGCCACACCCCAACCTAGCACGTTTGGCCCCATCTTTTGTCGGTTAACGCATACCGCCTTGCCCAACATCAGTGTCAAGGTGCTTGCCAGGTTCAATGTACCTAAATGGTGGTTTGAGGTCGGTTTGCTCCTTCCATATGGTGATCAAGCATATTTCCAAGGACCCCCTCCTCTCCACCTATAAAAGGAGGACCTCTCCCCACTCATTCCAACAACACACAATGTAACACCTCGGGTGTTAGCCTTGCATAACTTGACTTGCATAACATGAGCATGATCATCAAGCATTCATAAACAAGCATTTACAATTGAAACATTGAATTGAAACATATGCAACGTTGCTTGTTATTGCATGTTTCTTTGTACATATGCAAATGATCATGAATGTAAACATGTACTTGGTGGATTTGAGTCACCAAAATATTTTGGCAATGCTTAGGTTCACAAATGAAACATGGATCATGAATGTCATTTTTCATGGTCAAGTCTTTAAGGCATATTTCATGTGATTACTTTCAATAGCTCTATGAGTAACTACTACATGAAATGATTGAATGGCCTTGCAAATTGCTCAAACATGCTTAGGATATCATTATGAACAACTTTGGTATTTAGTGCTAGGGCTAGTTTGGTCATTAAGCCATGCCTTGATGTGTTTCCTCTTTTAAATGTGACATGTTTGACCAATTTGGAACTAGGTGTTAGGGACCTTGCATGGAGGTGATCACTAAAGCAAAGTTGTAGTGTTTGACATTAGGAACAACTTTTATTTTTATATCATGGACTGATTTAGCTTCTAACATGCTTGAATTGGGATCACAAAAGTCAACAAATAACTATTTTCAACACTTAACGAATTTTGCTAAGTCTAGGATCACTGACAGCCTGACAAGCCAACTTTGATCATGATTTTACTCAGTTTACGTTGAGAATTGGAACATGATCATTGAACAACATTTGTCACTGGTACTTAGGTCTACAAAGTTGGTTTAGTAACCTAGCGCTAATTCATCGTGGATTGGAAGATCAATCATCACCAAAACTCGTCGTTAGGATCGATACCGAGGCTAACTGACAAACTGAATCACGGCGTCGTGGCCGACCGGCTTCAGGTGCTGATCGCCGTGTGGCGCGGGAGACGGTCGCGCGTCACCGCTGGTCTGTCCGCGCAGGCCACATGCGCCTGAGCGCGCCTTCATCACGCCAGCTACCGCCCGCTCCCTCCCAGCGCTCCCATTTTGCTTCTGGCTTCCTTCTTCACCGCAAGCGCTGCAGCGAGCTCCTCCCCGCCTCTGCCGTCACCATTAGAGACTCTAGCTCGCGCCTAGCCACTCCAGCACCACCGCCATAGCTCCACCGTCTCCCCAGCACCCCATTGCTTCTTCCCGTGCCCGCCATTCGAGTTCGGTAAGCGTCAGCGCCGTGCAAATGCTCGTCGGAGCTCCTCCGCCACCCTCCGTCGCCGTGGCCAGGCCCAACCCGACCACCGCAGGCCACGATAGCGCGAGCAACAGCTTCCTTGTAGTCCACTGATGCTTGTCCATGCGTTAATTTGAACCACTGTAGCCCACACCGGCGTACCGTCGTGGTCCAGCCCTGCCGTTCCACCATGGTCGCCGCCGTCAGCTCTAGGGTTGGCAATAGGTCTGGACAAGTGGCTCATTTGCTTCGCTAGGTCACGTAGGTCGTGTAGTGAAGATGTCACCGCCGACGGATTCGCTGTCGACGAGCTATGGCCGCGCGAGCTTGCTCTGCGCCGCTGGCTCTATTTTGGTCTCGCTGACCGGTGGGTCCAACCGATGCGTGGGTCCCTGCTGTCAGCGACTTTAGGTTTTAAGGATAGTTCAAAAATTCTAGATTCAAGTGTGTTTTGTTATTTTCATATCTTCAGTTTGGTAGCTCCTAAATTTGTGAAATAAATATGGTTGTGTTCCTTAGAAAGTGTAGTATTTAGGAAAAATATGTTCTTAGCTTCAACAGTAGAAATTTCTAGAGATTTAAATAGGGATTTGAAATGTGCTTTTGAATGCATTTAAATTTTTTTATTTTATATCTAGAGTTCCTGTGCTCCAAAAATTTTGAAATTTTTATGGTAAGCTAGTCTCAGCATATATGAGCTTTCGTAAAAATTTGAGGACCAGTGCATGGGTAGATTTATAGTTATAGATTTTTCTTTTATGGATTGTCAATCCTTGCATGAATTTTCATAAATTAATTATGAGTCCAAAATTCATGAAATTTGTTGGAGGTAATCCTAGTACCATATGGATGTTAAGAAAAATAGGAAATCTATTGCTTGACACTTTTCAAGAGGATTTTCCATTTATGCTATTTCAAGCCTTGCTGCCTTATCATTTTTGTATAGGATGTTCTGCTTGGTAAAATGACATGAAATTTTTATAGTAGTCCTTTGATAGCATTAGTAAGGCACTGTAAATTTTTGGGAATTTATGAAGTACATCTGATATATGTTTATTATTTAACCTAGATATCTAAATAAAATAATAAAGGCAATTAAATAAATAGTTTGGGCTCCACCATTATATTATCTTAAATGTAATTAGTATGCTTAAACTGTTGGTAGATTATATGTTGTCAAATTTTAAATGATTACATGAAGTAGAAGTATTATTACTTTATATTGCATGATAAATAGTTTTCGGACTGATTCTAGAGTGTGATGAGTTGCATGTTGAAACTGATGTGTACTGTAAAAATGGTTAATAACAAAGTGGTAGAGAATTTGAATAAGCTTTCCAGAAAGTCTAGGATCACTGTTTTTGGATTTGTAGAACTCCAGTTATGAGTGAAACAATTAGCTACTGTTTGTGGCATAGTCGATGCATTGTAGAAGTAGTTAAGTAATAATCAAGAAGAGATATGCACCTACTCAATACACATGATGCACTTGTTAACATATATGCATTCGTAATACTTATACCATACTCATGCATCTAGGATCGGAGGAAGAGATCATGTTGCTGGAATTCGAAGAAGTAGAGGAAGGGAACCAGCAGGAGGATCCGCAAGCCGCAGCTCCCGAAGGCGTGGAGCAGAACCCTGAAGAGCTTCCGGAGTGTCCTGACCATCGCCCTACTTCCTTTCTGCGAGGCAAGCCCCAGAGCATTATAAGTCTCCCAGTAATTTACAAATGTTACTTACGTATTTATGATTGATGCATTAAGTTATAAGAGTTGAATGAAACCACTTGATGCATGTACATTCCTTGTCCAGATATTACACCTTTAACCGGTATAGGTCCAGGATCAAATATATATGCTTAGCCATGCTTAGACCGATAGAAGTCGGGTGATGTCCTGTCACCTGCGAGATATAGGTGGATACCAGAGCATGGTTGGCTATATCTGCTATCGTGGAACAGAACCATGAGGTAAAAGTAAATTAAGACCGGACAGGAAGTCGATAGAGAAGCAACAAGACATGGAGGTCTTGGGTGTGGACTTATCCCCATCTATGTCGATTAAGGACCGTACCGTTGTTGGCGCTTCTGACAAGATTGAACGCATGCCTCTCACTTAGCTGGCCAGATAACTCGTTCCGACCGCGAAGCCGAGTAATTCAACTTAGGCCAGGAACCGTTCTGTTGTGCGCTCCTTCCAAGGAACGATTAGACTGAGCCCAAGGGCAGGCTTGGCTTGAGCATCCTGGCATCTGGTGTTCCTAGATTGTGCGGCGCAGTACGGACCCACGAAATGTGTACCAGAGTTGTACCAAAGGTGACCTAAGGCTATCGTGGCTGGTAGACCTGGGTTTGTGTTAGGAATAAATTCCCAGCTGGTTGAAATCGATTCGAATCGCCGTCTCTCCCGGATAGTGAGAAACTTGGCTAGTCCCAACATCGTAGCAACTATATTATGAAACATGATGGTTTAGATAAATATGGAATTACAATACCTGCTATGGTTACTATTGTATGCTTCTAAATGATTATCACATGTTTGGCACAGGATAGTTGCTAATCTAGAAATAGGATAGTCATAATTAACTTGATAAAGGAATCATAATTGTACAACGGGTAATTGCCTTTTACGCAAAATGTTGGCAAGTTACGTCCACTTATATAGCCTTGCATAATCCTTGGAGTCATTTTATTTCTGGTTCATGACGGGTAAGTCTAGCTGAGTACCTTCTCGGACTCAGGGTTTATTTTCCCATTGTTGCAGATGGCACTGTGTATCATGATTATTGCAAGAGTTGCTTCTATCCCGCTGTGGATGAGGAGTAAGCCTTGGGCAGGCTTCTTAAGTAATTCCTATCTTTGCTTTTGTGGACCGTGATCTGGTTTGGCACTGTATCAAACTATGTTGGAAACTTTATCTTCAAACTTATTTGCTTCCGCTTTATTTACCAAACTCGGTTTGTAATAACTTTTATTCGTACTCTGATGATGAAAAGTATCTGTGAACTTTATGTAACATGTGGCATGTATGTTGAATCCTGTATGATCTTGGTTGTTGTAAATCATTTATCGAGACCCGTCGTGGTACTCGACGGACTACCGGGTTTATATGGGTTCAAGTATGACAGTGCGACCGCTTGCGGATTGCCATTGTACTTGTATTCTTATAAATTGGTTGGTTCTGCGACAGCTGGTATCAGAGCAAGATTCAACGTTAATTGTCACAAGTGTATTTAAAACAAAAGTTTTTGTTTTCCAAAAACCCTTCTCTAGCAACTAATAGTGATATAATAGGTATTTGAAATCTAAAGTGTGCCAATGATCACTTTCCTTATGCCCAAATTAAGGACTTTTAGGTGGCTATTTAAGTACTAACATGGGGGTTTTTACTTCGTCGTCCATACGGCGTGCTATAGTATGGATACCATTCACTTGAGTGGTAATGTATGAATCAAATGCCTCTACGCCAAGGTAAGATGAGTGTATGACCGCAAGATGTGAGCGTGCGGTCGGAAAGAGTTAGCTTTGGTACGGCTATGTATGCATGCTTGCATGTGTATATGGTATGTATTTAATTATGGGTTTAAATTCTTGTCGGATAGATTGATATGGAAGTATATGTATGGGTATACATATATGAAAGTATTTATAATTACATTCTGCATATTTCATTATGGGTTTAGGGCTGAAATGAAATTTTATGCAGGTACACTAACAACAAAACGTGTAGCTCGACTAGTTACGCTATTTATGAGAGAACGTATGTATGCCACCGTGTCTACCGTTAGAAACAAATTTTTCCTAAGTTTGTGAGGACGTACGGAACGAGCATGCATCATGTTAAATTACCATTCACATAACTACATTGATCCTCCCCTTATAAAATTCTTACTCGGTTATGTAACTCTTATCCATTATGGCATTATCTCACCAAAGGGTACATGTTGATGGTGCAGATGGCACGCACCAAGCAGACTGCTCGCAAGTCCACCAGAGGCAGAGCTCCTAGCCGTCAGCTTGCTCCACGTACCCATCAACGTCACACGTTCCTTGGAGAGTTTGGGATGCCTACACTCTTGTGGAGAGTGCTCAGCTATGTAGGCTACCCTGATGGAATGGAACCCCGCTACTTCTGGGTGAATGAGCGGTTGGGAGAAGGTCTCTTAGTTACTGTGGAGGCCGTTGTTCGTCCCTGAGGTGACAATTCTGAGTGGATAGGCTGGTGTTATGAGTCAACTGGTAGGACTGCTGAAGAAGCAGCTGGCAGGGTAGCCTTTGGGATCCTGAGGGATATCATGGATCGTTTTCCTCAGGAGCTGGTAGCTGCTTTGGTTGGAGTTTTTCCGAGGGGCAATCCCTCCACTAACTCATGGCAGCAGGCAAGAGGAAGATCTTTGGAGATTGGTGCAGCAGAAGGGCAGAACAGCGATAACCCTGCCATGAGCGCCATGTTCGCAATGATGAGAGTGTTAGATGGAGTTGAGGGTAGCCTCAGACGTGTATCTGGTGCTCTTGGTCATGCCCGCGAGGACCGACGTCAGCTTCAGAGGGAGCATGACGCCGAGATTGAGAGGCTCACTAGAGAGATGACTCGGTTGACTCACCAGCGAAATGCAGCTTGGTCCAGGGAAGATGTCCTGAGAGCTCGACAGTTTGAGCTAGGGACAGCAGCTGGCCAATGCGGAAGAATACAACGATAATCTGCATGAAGAGGTTCATCTACTGAATAATTAGCTCCACCCTTATGTCCCACCTGGAGCTGTAGAAATGGATCTAGAAGGGTATGAGGAAGGAGAAGAAGTGGAGCCTAAAGAAGAAGTAGAACCTGAGGAAGGAGATGATTCTGCGTCTGACCTCGATAGTGATCATGAGGAGGATTAGATCGCTTAGAACTTAGTGGAAGGACTAATGTATCACCTTTATTCATGTAATGGACCTATAGTTTGAAGTTGGCATTAGTAACCAGACTATCATGTAATGTTGATTAATTGCACGTTTGGATGAACATCAGTGCAATTTTAGTCCTTTGTCGGTAATCACGATTTAAATTTGCATGCATTATGAGCACGATAAATGGTCGAATTGGTGATGTCATGTTGCGAAAATGAATTGTTATGCCTCTGTTTTATTGTTCTTTTGAGAATTTTCTCCAGTAATTTCAGTTTGGCATGAGTACCTGATTCATCTGCAATCTCTTGACATCAACCAATAATCGCTTATTGTTGCAACTTCACAGATGACACGCACCCATGCTAGAGCTGGTGGTAGCCAGGATGGAAACCAGGATGACTTGCCACCCCCACCACCGCCGTTTGCTCAGGAATTCTTTACCCAGTTCCTGGGGAGCCAGAGGACAATAGAAGAAGCTTTGCGCCTTATCGCGCAAAACACTGCTCGTGGCCACCCACAGCAACCAGGGGCCGAGCCAAATCAGCATAGTTCATTCAAGGAGTTTCTGGACACGAAGCCTCTGATCTTCAAGGTGGCTGAGGAACCGCTGCAGGCCGATGAGTGGCTGAATACCATCGAGCAGAAATTTTGTCTGGTAAGGGTCACAGAGCACCTGAAAGCTGAATATGCTTCTCATTAGCTGCAAGGACTAGTAGGAATCTGGTGGACGCACTTCCTGTCGTCTCTGCCTGCTAATGCAAGAGTGACCTGGGATCAATTCAAGCTAGCTTTTAGGGGACACCATATTCCCCTGGGCCTGATGCACATGAAAGCAGCTGAATTTATGAGGCTCACTCAGGGAACAAAGTCACTCATAGAATATATGCACGCATTCAACAACTTGTCAAGATATGCTCCATGTTTCGTGGATACTGAAGAGAAAAAGATTGAGAGTTTCAAGCGAGGTTTGGGTACCAAACTGATGAAGACTGGCAAATTCTCGATGTGCCACATACAATGAGTTTATTAGGGATGCCTTGACCCAAGAAAACCACAACAACATGCATGCAGTTGCTAAAGGTCGCAAGAGGGCATATGAGGCCGGTGCATCTGAATCTTTCCAGTCAAAAGCGCCTGTCATAGCTAGGCCACAATTCCGTCCACCTGCACCCAAGTTTAGGCCTCCACCACCGAAAGCTCAAAATAATAGGCCACAGAAACCATTCCGTAAGGCGTTCACTATTGCCTTACCAAAAGGAAATGGTAATCAGGACAGCTCCACCGGATTCAGAAGTAATCAACCATGTTTCAACTACAACCAACTAGGTCATTGGTCCAAGGAGTGCCCCCACCCCAAGAGGAATGGCAACCCAAATCAGAATAATCAGAGGCAGGTGAATGCCAGGGCATGTCAAGGACAAGTGCATTATATCACTGTAGAGGAAGTGCCCGCCGGAGAAGTTGTCACGGCTAGTATGTTTCTCGTCAACAAGCATCCCGCTGTTGTTTTATTTGATTCAGGAGCTTCTCATTCATTTATGAGTCAAGCATTTGCATCTAGACATGATCAAGAAATAATTGAAGTAAGCAAAGGGGGTTTTAACATAAGTTCAGCAGGGGGAACTATTGCTACCAAAAAGATAGTAAAAAATGTACTCATCTCGATACAAGGGAGGGAGTACACAATAGATTTGATAATATTGCCTGGGTTGTCGATAAGTGTAATCTTAGGCATGAATTGGATGAAGTATCATGGTGCTCTTATTGACACTAGCACCTACACTATTATGTTGAGAGAACCCACGGGAGGGAATGCTTTTCTAGTCCCACTCTCCCATGATTTCGAACCCCAACATTTAGCCTATGCTATCCAAACCACCACCATATGTGATATCCTCGTGGTTTGTGAGTTTCCGGATGTATTTCCAGAGGAATTACCAGGTCTACCACCGGATAGGGACGTGGAATTTAAGATTGAATTAGTGCCAGGTACCGCACCCATATCCAGAAGGCCCTATAGAATGCCACCCAATGAGTTAGCAGAACTTAAGGTTCAATTGCAAGATCTATTGGACAAAGGTCTTATCCAACCTAGCTCATCTCCGTGGGGATGTCCAGCATTGTTTGTGAAAAAGAAGGATAAGTCACTGAGAATGTGTGTAGATTACAGACCACTCAATGCTGTGACCATCAAGAACAAGTATCCGTTGCCCTGCATCGACATCTTGTTCGATCAGCTAGCGAAGGCAAAGGTATTCTCCAAAATTGACTTGAGATCAGGTTACCATCAGATAAAGATCAGACTGGAAGATATACCTAAAACTGCTTTCTCTACTAGGTACGGCTTATACGAGTATTTGGTTATGTCTTTTGGACTAACAAATGCTTCAGCCTATTTCATGTACTTGATGAACTCAGTATTCATGCCCGAACTTGATAAGTTCGTGGTCATGTTTATCGATGACATATTGATTTATTCAAAAAATGAGTCAGATCATGAAGAGCATCTGAGGATTGTCCTATCCAGACTAAGGGAGCATAAGCTATATGCCAAGTTTAGCAAATGTGAATTTTGGATGAGCAAAGTACCTTTTCTAGGTCACATTTTATCAAGAGATGGAATCTCAGTAGACCCATCCAAAGTACAAGAGGTCATGGATTGGAAAGCCCCAACTTTAGTCCATGAAGTTCAGAGTTTTCTAGGGTTAGCAGGATACTATCATCGGTTTATTCCAAATTTCTCAAAGATAGCTAAGCCTATGACCAGACTACTTCAGAAAGATGAGAAATACAAATGGACACCAGAATGTGAAATAGCTTTTCACACCCTCAGAACTTTGTTGACTACTGCACCTGTGCTAGCACAACTAGACATTGAAAAGCCTTTTGATGTATTTTGTGATGCATCAGGAATAGGTTTAGGATGTGTGCTTATGCAAGAAGGGAGAGTAATTGCATATACCTCTCAGCAATTGAAAAAACATGAAGTCAACTACCCTACACATGATTTGGAACTTGCAGCCGTTGTCCATGCATTAAAGATATGGAGACATTACTTGTTTGGCAATGTATGTCATATCTATACTGACCACAAAAGCCTCAAGTATATCTTTACCCAGCTAGAACTGAACATGAGACAACATAGATGGTTGGAATTGATTAAGGATTACAATTTGGAAGTGCACTACCATCCGGGTAAAGCAAATGTAGTAGCCGATGCACTTAGTCGGAAGTCCCATTGCAACACTATGGAAGCACTATTGGAAGATGGATTCAACTTGCTACATCCTGCTGTACTACACAATATCACAATTAGTTGTTCGCTTGAGGGCAAAATCATAGAGCTACAGCAGACAGATGTAGGAATAAGTCACATCAAGAGAAAAATGCAAGAGCAGGAAACCAAACATTTAGATTGGATGAAAGAGGTGTATTATGGTTCGAGGACCGGCTAGTGGTACCAAAAGACCGTGAGCTTAGGAATCAAATCTTAGAGGAAGCTCACTCGTCCAAATTGTCTATCCATCCGGGTAGTAGTAAAATGTATCAAGATTTAAGAACCCGTTTTTGGTGGACTAAGATGAAGAAAGAGATCGCAGCCTATGTTGCTAGGTGTGATAACTATAGTAGGGTGAAAGCCGTCCATATGAAAACCGCTGGATTACTTCAGCCATTGCCTATTCCAGGATGGAAATGGGAGGAAATCAGTATGGACTTTATTACAGGCCTTCCAACGACGCCATAAGGTCATGATTCAATCTGGGTCATTGTTGATCGTCTCACCAAGTCAGCACACTTTATACCCGTGAATACGCGGTATATAGTTGGGAAATACGCTGAGATATATGTATCCCAGATCGTGAGATTGCATGGAGTACCCAGGACCATAATCTCAGATAGAGGACCACAGTTCATAGCTCGTTTCTGGGAGCACTTACACCAAGCTTTGGGAACCAAGCTAATTAGAAGTTCAGCTTATCATCCGCAAACTTCAGGATAGACAGAGCGAGTGAACCAAATCCTAGAAGATTTACTTAGAGCTTGTGTTATATCTTCAAAAGGTTCATGGGAGAAATGGTTATCTTTAGCTGAATTCTCCTATAACAACAGTTATCAAGCGAGTATCAAAATGGCTCCATTTGAAGCCTTGTATGGCAGAAAGTGTAGAACTCTATTGAATTGGATTGAGCCTGGTGAAAGGAGATACTTTGGTATTGATTTTGTCAATGAAGCCGAAGAACAAGTACGTATCATCCAATAGCACATGAAGGCAGCTCAATCAAGACAGAAGAGTTATGCCGACAGAAGAAGAAGACCACTAACTTTTGAAGTGGGCGACTATGTATACTTGAGAGTATCACCCATGAAAGGTGTGAAAAGATTTGGGATGAAAAAGAAGCTTTCACCAAGATATGTAGGGCCATACAAAATTTTGGAGCGAAAAGGAAATGTTGCGTATAAGCTACAACTACCACCAGAGATGAGTGCAATCTTTGATGTGTTCCATGTTTCTCAGCTAAAGAAATATCTTCGAGTACCGGAAGAAGCTATTGCACCCACCAACGTGCAGCTTCAATCAGATTTGACCTATGAAGAAAAGCCAATTAGAGTATTAGAAGAGATGGAGAGAGTGACAAGGAGTAAGATTATTAAGTTCTATAAGGTGGTGTGGAACAATCATAGTGAACAAGATGCTACGTGGGAAAGAGAAGATTATTTGCGAGAAGTTTATCCCACCTTTTTCCATGAATGGTAGGTCTTGCAAATCTTGGGACAAGATTTTTATAAGGGGGAGGGGCTGTAACACCTCGAGTGTTAGCCTTGCATAACTTGACTTGCATAACATGAGCATGATCATCAAGCATTCATAAACAAGCATTTACAATTGAAACATTGAATTGAAACATATGCAACGTTGCTTGTTATTGCATGTTTCTTTGTACATATGCAAATGATCATGAATGTAAACATGTACTTGGTAGATTTGAGTCACCAAAATATTTTGGCAATGCTTAGGTTCACAAATGGAACATGGACACATGAATGTCATTTTTCATGGTCAAGTCTTTAAGGCATATTTCATGTGATTACTTTCAATAGCTCTATGAGTAACTACTACATGAAATTATTGAATGGCCTTGCAAATTGCTCAAACATGCTTAGGATATCATTAGGAACAACTTTGGTATTTAGTGCTAGGGCTAGTTTGGTCATTAAGCCATGCCTTGATGTGTTTCCTCTTTTAAATGTGACATGTTTGACCAATTTGGAACTAGGTGTTAGGGACCTTGCATGGAGGTGATCACTAAAGCAAAGTTGTAGTGTTTGACATTAGGAACAACTTTTATTTTTATATCATGGACTGATTTAGCTTCTAACATGCTTGAATTGGGATCACAAAAGTCAACAAATAACTATTTTCAACACTTAACGAATTTTGCTAAGTCTGGGATCACTGACAGCCTGACAAGCCGACTTTGATCATGATTTTACTCAGTTTACGTTGAGAATTGGAACACGATCATTGAACAACATTTGTAACTGGTACTTAGGTCTACAAAGTTGGTTTAGTAACCTAGCGCTAATTCGTCACGGATTGGAAGATCAATCATCACCAAAACTCGTCATCAGGATCGGTACCGAGGCTAACTGACGAACTGAATCACGGCGTCGTGGCCGACCGGCTTCAGGTGCTGATCACCGCGTGGCGCGGGAGACGGCCAGCGCATCACCGCTAGTCTATCCACGTAGGCCACGATGCACCTAAGCGCGCCTTCATCATGCCAGCTACCGCCCGCTCCCTCCTAGCGCTCCCATTTCGCTTCTGGCTTCCTTCTTCACCGCAAGCGCTGTAGCGAGCTCCTCCCCGCCTCCGCCGTCGCCATTAGAGACTCTAGCTCATGCCTAGCCACTCTAGCACCACTGCCATAGCTCCACCGTCTCCCCAGCACCCCATTGCTTCTTCCCATGCTCGCCATTCAAGTTCGATAAGCGTCAGCGCCGTGCAAATGCTCGCTGGAGCTCCTCCGCCACCCTCCATCACCGTGGCCAGGCCCAACCCGACCACCGCAGGCCACGATAGCGCAAGCAACAGCTTCCTTGTAGTCCACTGATGCTTGTCCACGCATTAATTTGAACCACCATAGCCCACACCGACGTACCGCCATGGTCTAGCCCCGCCGTTCCGCCATGGTCGCCACCGTCAGCTCTAGGGTCAGCAATAGGTCCGGCCAAGTGGCTCAATCGCTTCGCTAGGTCACGTAGGTCATGTAGTGAAGATGTCACCGCCGGCGGATTCGCCGTCGACGAGCTGTGGCCGCGCGAGCTTGCTCTGCGCCGCCGGCTCTGTTTTGGTCTCGCTGACCGGTGGGTCCAACCGACGCGTGGGACCCTGCTGTCAGTGACTCTAGGTTTTAAGGATAGTTCAAAAATTCCAGATTCAAGTGTGTTTTGTTATTTTCATATCTTTAGTTTGGTAGCTCCTAAATTTGTGAAATAAATATGGTTGTGTTCCTTAGAAAGTGTAGTATTTAGGAAAAATATGTTCTTAGCTTCAACAGTAGAAATTTCTGGAGATTTAAATAGGGATTTGAAATGTGCTTTTGAATGCATTTAAATTTGTTTATTTTATATCTAGAGTTCCTCTGCTCCAAAAATTTTGCAATTTTTGTGGTAAGCTAGTCTTAGCATATATGAGCTTTGGTAAATATTTGAGGACCAGTGCATGGGTAGATTTATAGTTATAGATTTTTCTTTTATAGATAGTCAATCCTTGCATGAATTTTCATAAATTAATTATGAGTCCAAAATTCTTGAAATTTGTTGGAGGTAATCCTAGTACCATATGGATGTTAAGAAAAATAGGAAATCTGTTGCTTGACACTTTTCAAGAGGATTTTCCATTTATGCTATTTCAAGCCTTGCTGCCTTATTATTTTTGTATAGGATGTTCTACTTGGTAAAATGACATGAAATTTTTATAGTAGTCCTTTGATAGCATTAGTAAGGCACTGTAAATTTTTGGGAATTTATGAAGTACATCTGATATATGTTTATTATTTAACCTAGATATCTAAATAAAATAATAAAGGCAATTAAATAAATAGTTTGGGCTCCACCATTATATTATCTTAAATGTAATTAGTATGCTTAAACTGTTGGTAGATTATATGTTGTCAAATTTTAAATGATTACATGAAGTAGAAGTATTATTACTTTATATTGCATGATAAATACTTTTCGGACTGATTCTAGAGTGTGATGAGTTGCATGTTGAAACTGATGTGTACTGTAAAAATGGTTAATAACAAAGTGGTAGAGAATTTGATAAGCTTTCCAGAAAGTCCAGGATCACTATTTTTGGATTTATAGAACTCCAGTTATGAGTGAAACAAGTAGCTACTGTTTGTGGCATAGTCGATGCATTGTAGAAGTAGTTAAGTAATAATCGAGAAGAGATATGCACCTACTCAATACACATGATGCACTTGTTAACATACATGCATTCGTAATACTTATACTATACTCATGCATCTAGGATCGGAGGAAGAGATCACGTTGCTGGAATTCGAAGAAGCAGAGGAAGGGAACCAGCAGGAGGATCCGCAAGCCGCAGCTCCCGAAGGCGTGGAGCAGAACCCTAAAGAGCTTTCGGAGTGTCCTAACCATCGCCCTACTTCCTTTCTGCAAGGCAAGCCTTGGAGCATTATAAGTCTCCCAGTAATTTACAAATGTTACTTACATATTTATGATTGATGCATTAGGTTATAAGAGTTGAATGAAACCACTTGATGCATGTACATTCCTTGTCCAGATATTACACCTTTAACCGGTATAGGTCCAGGATCGAATATATATGCTTAGCCATGCTTAGACCGGTAGAAGTCGGGTGATGTCCTATCACCTACGAGATATAGGTGGATACCGAAGCACGGTTGGCTATATCTGCTATCATGGAACAGAACCATGAGGTAAAAGTAAATTGAGACCGGACGGGAAGTCGATAGAGAAGCAACAAGACATGGAGGTCTTGGGTGTGGACTTATCCCCATCTGTGTCGATTAAGGACCATATCGTTGTTGGCGCTTCTAATAAGATTGAACACATGCCTCTCACTTAGCTGGCCGGATAACTCGTTCCGACCACGAAGCCGAGTAATTCAACTCAGGCCGAGAAGCCATTCTGTTGTGCGCTCCTTCTGGGGAACGATCAGACTGAGCCCAAGGGCAGGCTTGGCCTGAGCATCCTGGCATCTAGTGTTCTAGATTGTGCGGCGCAGTACGGACCCGCGAAATGTGTACCGGAGTTGTACCAAAGGTGACCTAAGGCTATCGTGGCTGGTAGACCTGGGTTTGTGTTAGGAATAAATTCCCAGCTGGTTGAAATCGATTTGAATCGCCGTCTCTCCCGGATAGTGAGAAACTTGGCTAGTCCCAACATCGTAGCAACAATATTATGAAACATGATGGTTCAGATGAATATGGAATTACAATACCTGCTATGGTTACTATTGTATGCTTCTAAATGATATACCACATGTTTGGCATAGGATAGTTGCTAATCTAGAAATGGATAGTCATAATTAACTTGATAAAGGAATCATAATTGTACAACAGGTAATTGCCTTTTACGCAAAATGTTGGCAAGTTACGTCCACTTATACAACCTTGCATAATCCTTGGAGTCATTTTATTTCTGGTTCATGACGGGTAAGTCTAGCTGAGTACCTTCTCGTACTCAGGGTTTATTTTCCCATTGTTGCAGATGGCACTGTGTATCATGGTTATTGCAAGAGTTGCTTCTATCCTGCTGTGGATGAGGAGTAAGCCTTGGGCAGGCTTCTTAAGTAATTCCTATCTTTGCTTTTGTGGACCGTGATCTGGTTTGGCACTGTATCAAACTATGTTGGAAACTTTATCTTCAAACTTATTTGCTTCCGCTTTATTTACCAAACTCGGTTTGTAATAACTTTTATTCGTACTCTGATGATGAAAAGTATCTGTGAACTTTATGTAACATGTGGCATGTATGTTGAATCCTATACAATCTTGGTTGTTGTAAATCGTTTATCGAGACCCATCGTGGTACTCGACGGACTACCAGGTTTATATGGGTTCAAGTATGACAGTGCAACCGCTTGCGGATTGCCATTGTACTTGTATTCTTATAAATTGGTCGGTTCTGCGACACACAAGAGAGCACAAAAGCATCAAAGAACAAGAGCAAGAGCACCACTCCATGGGCTTAGGCCCTAGCTAGCTCTAGCAAAGTAGTAGGGAGAGATGTGAGGGAGAGTTCAGGGAAGAAGTGTCGGGCTTGTCAGTAACCTTCCCCTCTTGTACCTCAATGAACACTGGCTTTGTACCTCAACGCGTATTTAGTAAGTGTTCGTGATTCTTATGGTTCAAAGTCTTTGAGTAGATAAGCTATACTCTTACTTGCTTGCAGGTTCATCGTCCATCCTCATGGCAGATGCTCTAGTTGAAAGGCTCTGATAAATACGGATATCCCTTGCTAGCATGCTAGAATAGTAGTCGATAGCATAGATGTGGTGTCTAGGCTAGAGGCAACCTTTGTTTGCCTCGTACTCTACTGGTTGAGTGGTAGGTGGCATGTGGTGATAGCCCTATCCATCCCTTGTAATCCCCCATGTCTGGGTATGGCATAGAGACATAGGTTGGCAATGCTTGGTAGACCAGGTGTTCACCAGTGCCTAAAGTAAGCAAGTAGAAGTAGAGTTTATCTTCTGATAGACCCAAAAGCCATAGGAATCCTTCTCTACCCTCACCAGCTATCCTTGTGTTGTCCTTGGGTGAACTAGCTAGAATAAATACCTCCATTCCCTATGGAAATACAATACCCTAAATACTTTCAGGTGAAAGCTACAACGTTAATTTTGTACGCTTGCAGATTAACTTCTATAGACATTAAGAAATACCAACAAGCTTTCTGGCGCCTTTGCCGAGGAATGGTTGCTATTTTTCTTTGAACCTAATTCATCCTCGTATCTATATCCTTTTCTTTTTATAAAATATAAAATAGTTTTCTTTTATCTTTTCTACCATGAACTCAACTCTTATAAAAAACCTTTCCACTTTAAAGGGTGAGTTCTCTAAGCCACCAAAACCAAACCTTTCACCTGTCTATGAACTCCACCCTAGCTTGACAGCCATGGTTCGGCCACTACCCTTCTCTGGGCTAGAAAATGAAAACCCATGCCATCACCTACACGAATTCGAGGAGTTGTGTTCGTGCCTGAGCATCGACATGACATAAGAAACCTTAAGGTGGAAATTGTTTCCCTTCTCTCTCATAGGAAAGGTGAAGCAATGGTACATGTTTGGCATAGAAAGTATGATGGGGACTGGGATGATCTTAAAGACAAGTTTTGTCTTGCATTTTCCCCATATCCTGTATCGGCTCTCTATCAAGGGCAATCCTCGACTTTGAGTAGCACGAGAAGGAGCCTATAGGTGCAGCCTGGGCTTGGTTTTCAACGTTAATACAAGCCGGTCTAGATTTGTCTTTACCCGATGGCATGATTTTATGTCTCTTTTGTTTGGGTCTTATCATAGATGTTGACATATGCCTAGACATGACTGTCGGAGGTCGTTTCACACAAAAACCTATGATGGAACAAGTAGAATTCCTTGAAAACTTCATAGATAGACACACGTCTTCCATCATAAGAACCAAACACCTCTAGGCCAAAGTCATGTCGAGTGTTAAGGAGTCTTCCTTAGTCGAATCCAAACCCATACCATCCTTAAATTTGACTCATGAGCCCTCACTCAAACCACGAACACCAAAGGAAAGTGTACTTCATCCTTTAGAGTTCCCTATCAAATTTGAGGATTATGGCAATACCTTGAAGTTATCATGGCATGAAAATCACACAAAGGAAATTTCCCCTAGAGTGGAACCGCCAAAGGACTGGTTAATGAAATTGAAACGTTCTTCTAAAGCAATTCAGATTCTTTCACCTTCCATGGCCATGCCTTGTTCGTTAAGGGGAACAAACATGGAAACCCTATACAACCCCATAGTCAGGACTAACATCATGTCAGAATTCCTAGCGAAAAACCTTTTAGGTAACATGCCCCTAGTCTCGACCAATAAACTCTTCAAAAGTCCATTGGGGCTATTTTTCGAGTGTTGTGGGATCGCCAGGGCCGTGCCAGTCATAATTGACAAAATTGAGGTTTTCAGACTTCCACATCTTTGCCATCCTTGAGTTTGATCTTCTCATAGGCTATCCGTTGGACAAACTTTTTCAAGAAAAATCTTCCCATGGGAGCCTTAACGAAGAATTTGGGAAAACTGTTTCCGCCACTCACTCAGATATCCCAATGGTAGAGCATCATCCAAAAAATGACTCATTCAAGGAGGTGAAATTCATTTCCCTATTCATTTCACTTGAGCTTTCTTGTGAAACAGAATGTCCATCACCACCCTCACTCAAGCCAGCACCCTATCCTTTTAGCCATCAAAATGCTATTCTCGACAATGGTCGAGAATCAGCTATGATCTTACACAATGAAAACACCTGTGCCATGGATAGTCTTGAAACACTGACTCTAGAGTCCAAAAGAAGGGATTCCATAAATGAGCAAGGAAGTTTCACTTTTGAAACCTTTCGTATTTGATGCTCACTATCGAAGTCTCCAGAGTTCATTTCACTTAGTGCCACACGCTTCTACGAGGATCCCAACCTTCTCTTAATCCTCATTTGCAAACTTTTTAAGAGGATGGTTGTGGATGCATTCGTTTATCATAAGTATTGTAGATTTCGTAGATGCGCTGTGGTACCAACCTTGTAGCTGGAGCGATAATGCTTTATGTTTGGCAGGTGAAGCTGGGAACTACACCACCATTGATAGCTATAGGGCGAAGTTCCCACGGTCGAGCTTAAGACCATGAATCAAACACTACCAGGAGCTATCCCGAATTATCACAGAAAATATATATATATGATTATCATAAAAAAACTTTTCTTTTTAATAAAAAGCAAGAACATGTTGTCAAGTTAGTATACTCCTTTACTCGTATTTGTCTCCATGAAAATATAAACTTGATCATACCAATTCATGCTTTCCTTGTTTATGTTGTAAGCTCTGATTTGGGTGTATTAAGCTAGTACATCCATAGGCCTTTTTAAATTAAGCATGGTGCTTAGGTTAACATGGCCTTCTTTAATAAAAAATTTAACTTGGTGTTAAATTTTGATTAATGAACTTTGAGTGATTACTTTCATAAACAATGGAGGTAACTATTGGCGGTGCTTAAACTCATAATCCTACCGCCAACATTGAAACAAAATAAACAATAATTAGGCGCATGTTTTACTTTTCTTAGTGCTTTCATTCTCATCATTTTCTTTAATTTCCCATCATGTAATGCGCCTCTCATTTTGATGATTGAATAAATATTTCTTTTGGAATTATTTGTCTACACTTGTCTTTTGGACTCTTTCTGTTGTTAAATGTAAAATAAAGACAGGTACAAGTGTGGGGGAGGCGCCACAGTCACCTCCAATTTGCACAGATAAACAACACACGCAAAAATTATGGTATGTGCAATTCTCTCTTGCTCTATTTTAATAAAAAGAGTTTTAAAACTAAAATAAAAAAATTAAAATGAATAGTGATGCTCCATCTCCATATCTTCCTATGATTAAAAGTTTGTATACTGTTTATTCCCTTCTAAAATTCCCAAGATTTGTGAACACTCAGATTAGGGACCCCTCTTTATCTAAGTAATTGGAATTTGTGATATAGTAGGATGATATGTGTCGGTGCAAAAAGTGACCAACACGTAAATATTTGTAGTTTTGCCATACGTTATGATCGGATGTGGCCTAGCACTCAATTACACTGGGTTTATACTGGTTCAGACAGCATGCCCTACATCCTATTTGAGTCGATCGATCACTTTATTCCTAAGCCTAGGTGCTCGGAGTTTGCTGTGGGGTTACAAATGAGAGGGAGTAAGATGGGTCGTCCAAGAGGTCCAGTCGGACTCTGGACCAAAGGGCTAAGAGAGATGGGAGCTCCTATGTGCACTAAGTATTTGAGCGTGTGCTCTATTGGAATCGTTCGAATCGTAGGTTGTTCGAATCATTCATGAATCGATCATCGGGTGGTCGAATCATCCATCCCCTTTTTAGACAGAGTGCATCCCCTTTTATAGATGAAGGGGATGGCTTTACAAGAGGGAGTGTGTGTGCTATCCGGTCTTGTTGCCCACGCCGTCGGGTACAAGGCAGTTTGTTGGTGCCCATAACACTGTTGATGTTTAGATACATGTGGTAGGTTCCATCATCTTCTTCTGGTGTGGCAGATGTCAGCGCCTACCATACTATAGGATAAATGTCAGTGCCCACAACATTGTTCATGTTCTAACATGGCGAGAAGGTTGCGGTGCATCCTTCTGACATGGCCTGATAGTACTGTCTTACAGGTGTGTAGGGTACGCCCCTTGATATTGCGGTTGACTGGAGTACCCTGCCTTACTTGTTCTATTTGTTTCCTAGGTCTTCACCGAGCGGGCATCCCCGGTCGGTCGTTCCCTAGTTGGCTCTAGCCTCCCGGTTGGAGAAGAGCTGTAAGCAGAGGTGCAATGTACTTCTGGTTGAAGAAGCAAGTCAAAGTTGGAGGCGAGCGCCGTTCCTTCTCAGCTAGGCCTTTCGGTCGAAGAGGCGGGCTGGAGTTAGAGGTGACAGAAATGAGCACTGTTCCTTCTTGGCCAAGCCTTTTGTGTCGGAGAGGCAGGCCAGAGTCAAAGGTGAGCCGGTCGGGCCTTCTAGTCAGAGAGGTGGGCTAGAGTCAGAGGCGAGCGTCGGTCCTCTTTGGCTAGGCTTTCTGGTTGGAGAGGTGGGCTAGAGTCAGTAGCAAGAGTTGTTCTTCTTTGGCCAGGCCTTCTAGTCAAAGACTGGATCATCCTTCTGGCCTATCGTTAGGTTTTTTGGGCCAGCCTTGGAGTTGTGCATCGTTCGCAATGTTGTCGGCTGGGCCAAGCTTTTGTTGGGAAGCTAGTCCATGAGGGACCTCGGGGTTATGAACCCAACAGGAGCCCCCTAGCCCCCGAGCAATTCAGGTAGGATTGCCTGGGGTTTTTTCATCTTGATAGCAGGGTGCGCGCGAGCGCACCCGTGGGTGTAGCCCTCGAGTCCTCAGGCGGTTCAGGTAGAATCATCTAGGTTTTTTTTGTCTTGGCAGTGGGGGAATTTTTGTTTTGACTGTGGGTGCGCGCGAGCGCAACCGTGGGTGTAGCCCCCGACCCCTCGAGTGATTCGGGTAGAATCGTTTGGGGGGTTTTTTGTCTTGGCAGCGGGTGAATTTTCGACTGGTAAGTCAGTTGGAGGCTGAGCATCTTGGTACTCTTTCCTGGGGCCATAGACTATCATTTGGGGTGTTCGCCTGTGTTTGTCCTGCCCATGACCTATGCGGTCGGTTGATTTCCTGAGTCGGCGTTAGGCGACCTGAGCCCCTAAGCCCCGTTGGACTCAGTATGGGTTGGTCTAGTTTCATGCGTTACCCCATCCATGGTATTCACAACCAAAGGGGCTGAGCTAACGTTGCTTGCCTCGATGGCTCGAGCGACCTGCTCGGTGAGCTCGCTAATGGGCAAGTTTGAGTGGAATCTGGGTTCATCGTTTGTGATGGGGTTAGCATAGCCCTCATGTGGCATTCCATTGCTCCTTAACCCACATCCTAGTAGATGCCCGGGTGATTCCAGAGACTGACCTAGGTGGCCCTGCTGGCCTCCCCTCGATGGAGATTTTATGGGCATGGCTCAAGATTAGGATCAAATGAGAAGGTTGAGATGACCTTGCCTGCTTCAGAGCAGACTAGGCAAGGGTTGCTGGGGCTCATCTGTGTTTTCTTCCCTGGCTCTGTTTGATGCAAGGCAGCCTCGAGCCCTTCATGGGCCTAGCCTTCAAACCCTGGTGGGTCGCTGCTCATGTTGAATGAGGCAACTACCGTTTTATGATGCAACACGAGCGTTGTGATGCATTAGCTGCATATGCGATGCTTTGGATGTATGGGATGAATGAATGAATGCATGTATGAGATTGGATGAATGAATGACCATGCTTCAGAAAAAATAAAGTAAGAGGGATTGGTAGAGTTACCTCGACGACCTGAGTGATAGGCTTGAGGAGTTTTTATTGGATATGTCCGAATGGGATCTGCGCTCGTCGTTCGTGACAAAGCTGGTTGTGGCCCACATGGGCAACCCTCTACTCCTTACCTATCCCTTGGTGTTCACCTAAGCCATCCGATTGACTCAGGAAGCCCGTTGGTCTCTCTTTGGCGGAGATCCCGTTGTTGGGCCCTTCCAAGTCTTGCCTAGGAAGACGGAGAGCCACCTACGCATAGTTGTGCCTTGTTTCTTGCACCCAACATATGGTAGTGGTGGGCCATGCCTAGGCCATGTCTTGTCTAACCAGGCGCCATCTCATCAGGCGGGTCAGTATCCCATCGGTTAGGACGCATCTCATCGCATCCCATCTGCATTGAATGGGGGATGGGAGAGGGTTTTTTTGCCCCAATCCTTCACCTTTCCCCAACTACTATGCCTCCTCCTTAAATAGGGGAAGGGAGAGGGCTTTCGTCCCGTTCCTTTGCCTATTCCCCAACTGCCGCCTCTCCTCCTTCTTCCTTCTCGCTGAGAGCGTTCGTGCCATGATGGTTCCTATGTGAGAGAGGGTAGGATGAGGGAGAGGAGAACTCATAGATCTATTTTGTGAATCTAGAGCGCAATGTCAAGCTAGAGGCCATCCACTATGGATGAGTCGGTGCTAGCTGCCTTCGCCAGGAAGGGGCTACTTCCGCCGAAGGAGGTGGCGTACTAGAGGGCTCCTACGGGGGAGGATTTCCCATGTCCTTGGGCCAGCGAGGTCGTCTCCTTCCTCACCTTCCATGAGCTCGAGCTAGGGTACCCAACGCACTAGATCCTACGTGGTCTCCTTAACGAGTGGGGCCTGGAGCTAAGGACCTCAATCCATCTAGGGTGCTGCATGTCGCCAGATTTGTCACCATGTGCGAGGCCTTCCTCAGGATGGAGCCACACATGGACTTCTTCCGACAAATCTTCATTGAGCGAGCTCTATCAGAGGGGAAGCCAGCTAGGACCATGCTGGTAGGGGGCTTCACCCTATAGAAGAAGCCTAGTGTGTCGGGCTCCTACCCTGCGTACACCCCCTATGACTCCAATTGGGGGTGGCATGGGGAATGGTTCTACATTAGGAACCTGGTGGAGGAGCTATTCCCATTGTTCACCGGAAGGAGACCGGAGAGGTAGGAGAGCTGGTCATGGGGCCCCTCTAGCTAGTAGAACAAGCTAGAGATAATCGAGGCAGAGCTCCATAAGCTATTGTAGCACGACCTTGATGGGGTGCGGGTGTTCCACACCTTCTTCCACTATCAGGTCACTCTGCTGGTGGAAAGTAAGTGACCAATATGGCTATACTCTGGCCCGACGGACCCTCGACTGCACGTCACCAGTGGAGCTGGAGAAGGATGAAGTCTCGAGCCAACTCGACCGGGAGACTGTCGAAGGAAAGCCTAGACCTCTCCATGTCAGGAAGCTACCCAATCTAGTACATCCTCCTCTCCTTATTCCGTGTCCCTTTCAATCTTGCTCTCCTATAGTTTGACTTCAAGTCGTTTGCTTTGTAGGGACTTATCGATTATAAATCCCGACCACACCTCCCAAAGGGGCTAGAGGGCGTGGCTCGGCAGGTGGCCCTAAAAGAGGCAGCGGACGGCCGGAAGAAGAAGAGAGCTGAGAAGGCTTAGAGGAGGCATTAGAAGGAGCAGGATATTGCTCGACATGTGCGGGCTAGGGAGAATAGGAGCGACATCGAGGCGGAGCTTGAGTCGGAGGACCCCACAGAGATGGGTGACAACATGATCTCCTCCGAGGAGGAGGGAGGCTAGGAGGTCGAGACTTTAGCGGTGCATCACGAGCCTATGGTAGCGTCTACCAGTGGTGGGCATGGGGCAGAGAGGCATGGGGATGTTCCCACTGCTAAGGAAGTGCACCACGAGCTTAGACGCCAGTCGGTGAGCGGGAGGCAAACCAGACGCAGTTGCTGCACCCTTTGGAGGCATCGCCGGTCTTGTCCCCACCTGCTCCGAGCATGGTGGGGTAGGCTAGGTGGTCAGAGGAGCAGGCTCACACCTGCACATCTTTAGAGCCAATGCTGACACACAACCCATAGTGGGGGGACACCTTGCTAGCTGCTTCGGTCGACGCGCCTTGAGCCGGTGTTCACTCGAGGCGACTCGTGGGCCAATTGGGAGTCAGTCAGGGTGACTCCCCTCTGGTTGAGGTGAGGGGCATGGCTCAAGACTTGCGAGTGGCCCTTGTTCGGTAGGCCCATTGCCAGTGGGCCAGGGCTTCAGAGCCCTACCATTTGCGTCCTGATATGCTTTCTCTATTTCTTTTTTGACCTTGTAGTTTGAGTTTTTGGAGTGCGACTGACCTGTATTTTTTCAACACTGGCCAGATACTACCAGGGTTGAGCATCGCCCCTGCCTCCCATGAGGGAGGAGTGGAGGCCCACTTTGCAGTGTGTCACGATGAGCAGGCAGCGAGAGCAGGGTGGCGGTGGTGCATCCTTCCGCTCTAGGGGTGGTGCCTTCCTAGCTGGTCACAAGTATGGCGACAACGGCAGTAGAAGGTGATGGTGGTGATCTCGATGCCAATGATAGAGGCTGGGTAAGAGGTGACCCTCGCGATCCCTCCCACACCAACAGCGGTGAAAGAGAGGGGGGAGACCGGGCTCCCTGCCTTGCCTAATAGAGGGATGCATGGCTCACCCTCCTGGTCAGAGCTGTTAGTGTCAGGAGGCGACATGGCTAGGCTAGAGGTGGAGCATCTAGCGATAGGCCATGGGGTTGAGGAGGTGGAGATCCCCTACCCCGGTGAGGTGGGCACCAGGGTGGAGCCACCGGCCATTCAGTCATCATAGGAGCTAGCGGTGGTCCGATAGGCTGGCCGGGCCTTCTAGCATGTTGGGGGCGACCACCAACCTAGTGTGGCCCTATCCTAGTGACCCGTGGAAGGTTTGGTGCATCCTTCAGGATGAGCAGGATGTGCAGCTCTAGGAGATTCTTGGGGGAGAGGACTCGCCATGGAGTCTGATCTCACCCAAACTAGGGTAAAGCTCGAGGAGGCCCTAGAGCGGGTCAAGTCCATCCACCAGGCGGTTACTATCGACCTACCCCATGTCATAGAGGTAGGTTTTCTACATTCATCCTTGACTCCTTGGTCTTCCACTGGTTATCTTAGCGTGTTTGCCTCTTGTTTTGTAGGGCTTGGAGGAGATGTTGAGCCGCAAGTCTCGCTTCCTCTGGGAGGAGCATGCCTGGGAGGCCATGGTGTCATGGTGGGTTGCCGAGCTTGAGTGCAAGCTAGAGTCCACCCACCATGAGTCTCAAGATAGGTCGGCCGAGGCGACAGAGGCGCTGGTGGCAGGACTACTAATGGTGGAGCGGGCGACCACCACTGAGCAGGGGCTTGAGACAACGAAGGATTGCTAGGTGAAGACTGAGGCAGTGCTCTGAAGTCCCTAGGTGGAGACCAAGGCGATGCTCCAGAGTTCCCTAGAGGCCCTAGAGTCAAAGCAGAAGGCCTAGTCGGAGGTCGACCATGAAGTGCTCACGCTCCGGGGCTAGGTGCTAGGGACGGAGGAGGCGCAAGTAGGTGACTCAGTAGGAGGAGGGACTCTCCATCCTCGAGAACACCCACCTTGGTATGTACCTATTTTGCTTTTGATGTCTTGGTTTTTTCCTTTAGCCTACTTCTGAGATTGTCATCCTTCTTCTAGAGCTGGGCGGAAAGGTTGGTTCTCTGGAGCAGGACTTGGAGACGGCAAAGGCAGCGATCGATTAGAGCATGGAGGCGCTAGCCAAGTCCCTTAAGGAGCAATGTGCTCTTGAGGGGGAGCTTGACCAGCTCTATAACGTCACCCAGGTCATCGTCTCAGAGGTGTTCAGGGTCAGCACCAAGCACCAGCACGCCCACCATCTGACTAGCAGAGGTCCCAGATGAGGTTCAGGCCCTCATCTCTAATGGGATGTTCTATGGAACGTTGGGGGTGATGACTTCAGTGGCAACACACCACCTGAACCTAGGACTTCGCCGCGATCTGCAGCAGGTACTCCGACGGCTAGAGCCCGGACGCCATCCATGTGCTTGGGGAGAGGTTGCTGCCACACGCACAGTTGGTGGTAGAGCAAGTCTACACACAATGGGTGATGGAGGCTCGTTGTGCAAACACGGCTGAAGGCATGGGCTAGGAGGACGTCACCAAACCCACGGATGGAGTGGAGCCCGGGTCGGAAGCAAACATCGCCTAACTCGACCGAGCCAAACATCGTCCCGTCAGAGACTGAGCCACCCCTATCTTCACCGGTCGAGCCGGTAGTCGATGTCACCAGGCCGCCGTAGTAGAAATTAGAGTAGAGGTACTTAGCATATGTAAAGGATAAGTTCATGGGGGAGCCCCCTAGTGTAAAATGTTTTTGTGTATCCATGAATACATCAACTTTGTTTTTATGACGAATCACTTCATTCGGGGAAGCTTGTCCCATCCATTCCTTGTTTTTACCCTAGCATAGCTCTATTTGTTTTGCACCTACCCATTCGTCCCATAGGCTGCAACCTTAAGAGCCCGAGCATGGCCCGTGAGGCTTAGCTGCTCATAACCATAGGAGTGGTGGGGTGCAATCGGTTGGAATGTCTAAAGCAAAGTCACGTAAGGTAATTTAAAGGAATAGACTACCCTTTTGTTTGGGTAAAAAAGCATTTACCATATGATAGTAAAAAAGATAGGTGGTATCACACCCCCATGGAGCCCTAGAGCGACCTAGGCCAAAAGTGTTCGGGTCAGGGTGCTTTATAGGAGCAAACATTGAATGAAAGAAAGCGGTAAGATTGAATTTTTAGGGGAAGAAACGATGTAACTGTTCGATGTTCCAAGTGTTGGTGAGAACGTCGCCGTTGTCGTCCTTCAGTCATAGGTGCCTGGTCAGACCACTTTAGTCACCATATAGGGTCCTTCCCAAGGTGGAGAGAGTTTGTGCTTCGCTTTGGTTGATTAGGTCCTTCGAAGCATGAGGTCTCCAACCTCGAGAATCCTTCCTCTAATTTTCCTCTCATGGTACCTATGGAGAGTCTACTGGTAGCGAGCAGAGTGGATGATGGTCATCTCGCATGCCTCCTTGAGTAGGTCGACTATGTCTTGCTGAGCCTTTGCGGCTCGATCGTGGTCAAAGACCTTCACTCTTGGGGCATCATGATCGAGGTCAGAGGGCAGCACTGCTTCAGCTCTGTAGGCCAGGAAGAAGGGTGTGAACCCTATGGATCGGTTTGGGGTCATTCTCATGCTCTAGAGGATCACTGAGACCTCTACAACCCATTGCCCAGTGTACTTGTTGAGTCGGTCGAAGATGCATGGCTTGAGTCCTTGAAGGACCATGCCATTAGGTTGCTCGACTTGACTGTTTGTATGTGGATGTCCGACCAAGGCCCAATCAATCCTGATGCCATATCCATCTCTAAAGTCTAGGAACTTCTTGTTAACACATAATTTTGTCCCGTGCTGAGGACACACGAGCAAGCCGAAAGGGTCCGCTCGATGGAGCTGGAGATCCACCTAGCTTCTACGCAGGGGTGGTCAATCCTGCGCACTCCTCCCAAGCCGTGCCAGTCAATTCGACCATACAATTGATAAGGAGAGAAAGTTTATCAGTAATTAAGGGCAGAACATGCCGGTGTTGCCAGATAGTCCTGAATGTGCGGCTCTGAGAGCTGATATGAAAGGACATTGACTAAATAGTTGATTCTAGCAAATTCATAGGAATAAATCGGTTAAAGCTCATGGGGTTATGTAAGAAGAATCGGTTATCACTCTGGATGAATATCATTATTTAAACAAATATTAGTCAATGGCAATAAAATATTAACAATAATTAGTTCATGCTGAGCCAATGACTGCCAGTAACTGAATTCCTTTATAAAAGAAATAGTTCGTCATCATTCAACCATTTAATAGTGATAAATCTAATGAACATATTAGATCTCATCTATCGCTATGACCAGTGGGGCATGAGGCAGAATCATGCAGGCCATAGAAACAACAATAGACTCGACGACCCTAACTTATTACTAATATCAGTGGGGCATGAGGCAGAATCATGCAGGTCATAATACAATAATAAGATCATGGAGCTAGCACATCTTTCAACTTATCGCTACTTCAATGATCTCATGATGTGAACTGTTCGTGAAAGCACTCGATATTGTTTAAAATAACCGATTCAGGCATAACGCACAATTAAGGTCATACCCTCTCAGGAATAGATCTACCAAATAATGATCCCCACTCCACTGTGCTAACAGTGGGGTGTGAGGTAGAATCACATAGGCCATGATAATGAGCCATGGAACAGTTTTCGCTAGCCACTAGATCTACTCAAGATTAAACATGCCTTAACCACATGCTATGCACGATCAAGATTTACATAAATCAACCGATAAAACATAACTCATCATTTAAAGTGCAGATTAGATCAGTTTAGATTAACAAACAATGGGTTAGCAAAGATATAAGGCCGATCTAGATCAATCCCAATTGGACAAAGTGATATTGCTGTAATTAAGTAAATAATGGAAGCAACAAGCAATATCGGTAAGTTAATGAATCTATCCGAAGGAATGCCACCCTTAGATAGAGTTGATAACTTGACCTTAATCTAGTTCGAGTAGTGGAGGTTGACTGGATCGATGCAGCCATACTTGAACTAGACAAGAGTTGATAACTAACTTATACCAGAGTCACAGTGGAGGTCGACCAGATCGATGTAGCTGTATGAACAAAGGTATAAGCCATGACGGTACTTACAAACAAGCAGTGGAGGTTGACCGGATCGATGCAGCCATACTTGCTAAAGAACTCGTCGAGATCTACTCTACTCCTACTCCTAAGGTGTGGCTAGAGCTATAAAAAGTAAATAACTGGTATTTGATTGATTGTGTGTCTTTTACAATAGCCGGGGTTTGATATTTATACCCGGGACCTACGCATGACTCCTGTCTAAACATGACTCTTCACAATTTTTAACCCTATAGAAAACATTCCTAATTTAAGATAACTTGGACTCTAATCTTTCCCTTTTTGTAGAGTCCAACACGCCTTGTCCTGGCACCGATCATAGCCTTTGTCGTTATCCGCTGGCACTATTTGAAGAAAACTAATTCCAGTTTTGCATCTGAATCAGCTGGTTCCAATCTGCATGCAATTGATTCCTTGATGACATGACCTTGGGAGCTTTCGAAGCCCTATGACTCTTCTTCCAAATTTTTGTGTAAACACATGCCCCCCAATTTTGGGATAAAAGTAATTTTATTCAAAATTATCACGTTTGTGCCCCCGATAGGTCTACAGTCAAGGGTAAAGAATCTTGATCTGGGGTCTACTATTTGTTGCTGTCTATGTCAGCTCATGAGCCCATGCGTCAAAACTTTTATGAGAACATCATTGCTTCACAAGCATTTGGATTCATCCTTCTAGGCTGGCTATAAAATGTCTATTCGACCTTGGCGAGAGCAACTCAACAATTCAGCCATGTTTCTCTTTTACGTACCTCCTCGAGTGCTCCCGACTCCACTGGACCCTCCATGGTCTATCCTTTTGCTATGAAGATCCCGAGTGGTTAGAAGAATTCTTGTGCATAGGGTGCTTGTGTCTCTCATTCTAGCACTTCGTTGAGTAAGAAGACTAGCTATTGAGGTTAGAAGAATTCTTGTGATATCACCTAAGTCTTCTCTCCATGCTCGCAAAGCTATTCTAGTGTTCGGGAGGGCTAAAATGTGTGGACATCTTCCCCTTGTTTGCTCCTCCAAATGCTCACCGAGAAAGCCATAGGCTTCTTTCCCATAGTTCCTCATTTTATCGAGAAATCGGCTGAGCATATGTTAGGCGAGCGACCTTTCCTTTCTCTAGCACAATTTTATCATTGGGCCGATGTTGATTCGGTTCACAATGACCTTCGGCCTTGTGGGGACCCGGACTCCCTTCAATCCAAAGAAGCCTTGATAGGTTGATCTATGGTCAATGTAAATTCTTCGTATCCGTCCCACGATGTTTTGTAATTTGGGGAAGCAATAAGTTCAAATCTGCTATATCTTCGTTATCCAGTCCCCTAAATTCCTGGAGTTTCGCTTCTGTTTCTGATTCCAATTTCACATCCCCGGCAAAATCTATCTTCTTGCCTTCCTAGGCTATATATATAGGCCACGGCCGTGGATCAAACAACAACCCACTTCATCTCAAACCTTCTACATCCTTAGTATAGTTCTTGCTCTTTCCGTATGTTTGAGATCATGGAGAATAGTAAGAGGTCTGCCAGGAGGTCCTCAATGAATCTGCATCATCACGCTAGTGCCTTCATCACCAAGAGGGTGCTAGCTCGAGCTGCTCCTATCGTTCTGGAGCAGAGGGCTAACTCTGTTCAGCTTCTAGGGTCACCATCAGCACCAATTCACCACTAGCTCCCCCACTACCCAAGGAGGCAGATCAGCAATGATGATCTACTGGCCTCCATCGATCGGACTGACCAAAACCTGGCTAGCTTCCTTTCCCTTGCAGAATCAGCTTTGGCCATGATTCAAGGCCAATCATCCCTTATGGCCAGCCTAGTGGGGGAAAAGTTGGCCAAAGCTGAAGCCTGAATCATGGGTGAGACATATACCACAATCTTTTTGTCTTCTTAATTTTGCCTTCAAGATTTCTAATCATTTTTCCTTAAATCTTTTTAGATCTAATTGTTCAGTTGGAAAGCCTTCGATCAGTTGTGGATCACGCGGTGGGATTTGTCAATGCCAAGGGTGCCGTTCCAGTGGTTCGCATGCATGACATCACAAACCTGTGTCAGGGAGGTTGCTCTTCATGGTGTTCGCCATGGCGCTGCCATGGCATTGGCTGCTGCACAAGCCTGTTCTGTCCATAATCTTTGTCTTCTTCCCCAAGGTTTTCTAGATGCGGCACACCCTGGGGAGCATGAGCGTTTAGTTGAGGACTTTTCTAGCGCCACCAACTCTGTAGCCTTCAACACCCTCGCCGATGATATAGTAAGCAAAGTGTTTTTTGACTCGTAGCTTATAATAGATGATATTTAGCTAACAACTTCTTTGTCTTGAGTGATTTTCCTTTGTCTCGTACTTCATACACATTACTTTGTCCATGTTTGCTTTGTTTCTATAGGCGATACACATCGTACCGGCTTTTACCCCTTTGAGCTTATTTTTGCACTAGAGGCGATACCTTTCTGATATCGGCTGTCAGAGCTGATGACCGAACAAATTGGTTATTAAGTATTAATACAAATGCTAGGGTAATATTTCTTTAGATATTTCCCATTGATTGCTCGACCAAATTCTTCCTCTCTATTTAGTGTTTCCAAAATATAAGCATTACCAGGCGCACAACGTTTGATCCGATAAGGTCCTTCCCAGTTAGGTGACCATTTGCCAAATTTATTATCCTTCGACCTGATCGACAATTTCACTTTCTAGACCAAGTCTCCTTCAGAGAATTGCTTAATCTTGACCTTTTATTGTAATATTTTGCAACCCTCAGTTACTTGGCTTTGATATTTTCAAGAGCACACAGCCGAAGGCAACTCAAGTCCTCCAAATTGTCAATCATAATATTCTTGTAGACTTCGGTGGATAAATCATTCTATAGTGTAACACGCCTCGATCTAGTTCGAACTTCCCAAGGAAGAACTACATTATGGCCATACACAAGTTCATAAGGCGATGTTTTAATTGATCCATGACAGGCCATTCTATAGGCCCACAGTGCCTCATTTAGCGTCGAATGCCACTTCCTTGGCTGTTCCTCAATCTTTTTCTTGATCAGCTTAATCATAATCTAGTTGGATGCCTCTACCTGGCCATTAGCCTGAGCATAGTAAGGGGAGGAATTCAATAGCTTGATTCCCAAACCGGCAGCAAAATCCCCAAACTCTTCTGATATGAACATTGTCCCTTGATCGGTAGTTATAGTTTGAGGAATCCCAAAATGATACACAATGTGTTCCCTGACAAAATCAATCATATTCTTTGAGGTTACCGTCTTCAAAGGAATTGCCTCAACCCATTTAGTGAAGTAATATGTTGCTACCAATATGAACATATGTCCTTTGCTTGAAGGCAGAAAAATCTAGCCAATTAAGTCAATTCCTCAACCTCAAAGCGGCCATGGTTTGATTGTTGGATTCATGGCCGACGCAGGCAATCTCTGGACATTACCAAAACATTGGCAGTCCTAGCACCCCTTGTAATATTTGAAATAATCTTCCAGTATTGTTGGCCAGGAATATCAAGTTCTACGAATAATCCATTTCATCTTATAAGCCGATTGATGAGCTCCACATATCCCTTCATGCACCTCACCCATCAACACCTTAGCTTCTTCTTGGTTTAAGCATTTGAGCAACACCCCATCGATTGTTTTATAATATAATTGATCATCTAACAAAACATACTTAGCCGATTTATACCTTAGCTTTCTGGTAACTTTCTGAGACGGATCTCTAAGGTAATCGGCTATTTCGACTCTCCAATCATCACTTGAAGGCTTCACTACTCAAGACTTCTTGAAACACTTGATATCCTAATGCACTTTGAGCTAGACGATTGGCCTCTTGGTTTTGTGCTCTCAGAATATGTTGGAAAGAGATATGAAGAAACTCCTTGAGCAACTTTTGACACTTATCATTGTATCCTTTCAAAGTCTCTTCTTTGCACTCATATAGGTTGATCAACTAATTAATAATTAACTATGAATCTCCAAATACTTCAATTGCTTTAGTCTTTACTTCGTGAAGAAGTTGGAGTCCCTTAAGAATAGCTTCATACTCTGCTTGATTGTTAGTAATCATTGGTTCAGTTGGAAGAGCAAACTCAAAACTTGCCCCCCAAGGTGAAATAATAACAATACCAATGCCACCACCTTGCTTGCATGATGATCCATCAAAGAATAATGCCCAAGGCATCGACTCTACATAACCAATGCTTGGCTTATGATGCTAGGTGACAAAATCGGCCATTATTTGTTCCTTGACTGCTTTAGCCGATTCATACTTCAAGTCAAATTCTGATAATGCAAGAATCCACTTTCCCACTCTTCCATTCAGTATTGGCATTGATAACATGTGCTTAACCACATTGGCCTTGGAAACAACTGTACACTCGGCCGATAATAAGTAGTGTCGTAGCTTAGTGCAAGAGAAATATAAGTACAAGCATAACTTCTTAGTGGGAGAATATCTTGTCTCTAGATCTAGTAGTCTTCTACTCAGATAGAAAACAACTCTCTTTTCCTTCAAATTCTTGCATCAAGGCCGATCCAATTGTCTTGTCATCAGCCGATATGTATAACTTAAAAGGCTTACCTTACTAAGGAGGGACCAGCATAGGTGGATGCATCATGTATTCTTTTATCTCTTCAAACGCCTTTTGTTGTATGTCACCCTACTTGAATTCTTGATCATTCTTCAACTTCAACAAGGGAGAAAATGGCAGGATCCTTTTCGACAAATTTAAAATGAATCTTCTGATGAAATTGATCTTACCAAGCAGAGATTGCAACTCTATTTTGGTAGTCAGGGGAACTGCCTCTTCAATTGCTTTTACGCTTTTTGACCAACTTCAATTCCTCTCCCATGGACTATGAATCCCAAGAATTGTCCAGCTGATACTCCAAAAGCATATTTATTAGGATTCATCTTTAAACCATATTTTCTTGTGCATTCTAGAGTTTCTCGCAAGTCAGCCAGGTGCTCTTTGTACCCTTTGGATTTTATCATCACATCATCGATGTAGATTTCAACAATCCTTCCAATCAACTTATGGAAAATATAATTCATTGCCTTTGATAAGTTGCATCAACATTCTTCAAACCAAAGGTCATCACAACCCACTCGAACAGACTAATTGCGTCGGGGCACCTGAAAGCGGTCTTTGCTATATCTTCCTTAGCCATGAAAATTTGGTTCTATCCTGCATTACCATCCATGAAGCTAATAACCTTATGCCCAACTGCTGCATCCACTAACATATCAGCTATCGGCATTGGATAAACATCCATGGGTGTGGCTTTGTTCAGATCCCTAAAATCGATGCAAACTCTCAATTTTCCATTTTTCTTATATACAGGGACAACATTCGATATCCACTCTGTATATCGGCATGGCCGGATAAATTTTGCTTCCAGTAACCTTTCAGTCTCCTTTTTCATATCATCGATCATGTTTGGGTTGAATCTCCTTGGAGCTTGTTTAAATGGCCGATATCCAGGTTTGATTAGTAACCAATGTTCAACAATTGACTGGTCTAAACCAGGCATCTCATAGTATTCCCAAGCAAAGCAGTCTTTAAATTCCTTTAATAAATCAATTAATTCCTGCTTATACTTTAGATCCAACTTAGCACTTACGTACGTTGGCCTAGGTCTATCTCTAGGACCAATATCTATTTCTTCCAATTCATCGGCTGACGTGAAGCCGTGTCCTAGTTTGCCATCTATACCATCTATTGGATTATCCATTAATACAAATTTTCAAAGCTGATTACTGGATCGGCTATTGGCTTTCACCATTGACTCTAAATTCTGATGGCAATAAAAAAGCCATTTGGATATTAGCCGATGGTTGCTTTCTATTGGCTGTTTTCTTAGTACGCCATTCTTGAGGTTTACCGGATGCCTAAGCCTGTTCCATTTCTTTATTCCTTAGGCATTGCACCCTTCTCTTCTAGCTTCTTGTTAAACCTCCTAGACACCATTGGCCTATAACACCCTAGGTGTTTGTCACCAGTTAAGCACTGGGTTTGAGCTCAAACATGATAGATTAAGTGATGATGAAGATGTCAAGGTCAAACCTATGGAAATGAGCCCCAACCTAAACTTAGATATTGCACCCTTGCTTTACATATATGCCCTTTTCAAGATATATGCTTGGCTGGTGTTATTGGAATATCTTCATGTGTCTCACATCAATACCCATCTATATGGATCACTGGAAAAGTTTCATGAAGTTTGGAATAAAAAAGTCACCTAAAATGATAAGTTATATCCTTGTTGGAATGGCCTTATTAAGTGAATGAGAACATGTGTCATCAACCAAACCTTACAACCTTGCCCAAATGACTCTAGATGAACTCTACAACAAAAGTCATGTAAGGTTCATGTTGAGCAAATACCAAGAAAATGCTCCAATGGATCACAAAGGATAATTTAAGCTTTATCGTGATCCTACTTTGGTCAAAGTAGAACTATAGCTTCTGCACCTATTTTGAAGTTGGACATTGAATAAAAGTTGAAGCTCATGTTATGTAGAAGAAATTTTGTTTAAGGATCGAGAGCTAGTTTGGTACATAACCTTGTCAAACAGAGCTCACAAGATTCAATGTAGTGCTGTTTTGGAGCCCAAGATTTTGCCTAAGTCCTAACTGACATTTTTGTTCGGGTACCCTAGTTTGGAGCTTTGTGTCTTCCTAATCAGGCCGAACCAGTCTAAGAACCTTTAATGAAAGTTGTTGCTTGGTTCACGCACAACAAACTTTGTTTTTGGAGTATACCATGGATCGACTCGGAACCAAGTCTAGCAGTGGCTCAAAGTTGGAACCTGCTGCTGATTTAAGCACTTAGAAATATTCTAAGTCTAGAAATTCATCGACATCGGCATTGGTGTCTCGCGTTCTCCGAAATTCGTTAAGCATCTCAAGTTGACCCAAAAGTGAAAGTTGGAGCTTACATCTTGGTGAAGAGCATACAAAAGTTGGGTTTAGTTTTACCGGGTTTTGACCTTCGAAAGTGAGTTTCCGTGATCATCGTTGTTGTGTTGGCACTGCTGTCTTGGCAACTATTTTACCGCTAATCTGTTGCTCTAATGACCTGAGTGCCTTAATAGAAAATATAGAGCGGGTCGAGGTGAGAAAACTTTGTTTTAGGACCAGTAACTAATTTGGCCTGTAGCCAGCCTGAACTAACGCCTGCTCTGCCCACTTCTATGTGCACCACATGTTCGACGATATGCCGAGTGGCCTTCTTGCATGGACGCCGCGCGCCCTCTCCATCGCCACATGCCGCTCGGCCCCCTGCACCCCAAATGCGGATGCCCGAGCCTCCTCTTCTCACTCGCCACTCTCCATTCGCCTCCTGCCTGCCTTCTCTCACTCTTATTGCGTAGAGTGCAGGCGTCGCTACCATGGCCGGTCGTAACAGCTCCATGGCCGCCATTGTTCCTTCATCTCCAGCCTCCCTCTGCCCAAATAGACCGCAGCACCACCTCCCTCACCTCGCGCCGCAACTCCCGCACCCCTCACCTATAGCCACTCATCGCCGACACACCCTCACCATGGCACCACTCGGCCTAGGCCGCCAGCGCACGTGGCTGGGGCTCCATGCTCCACCTCGGGCCGAGCCGAGGCCACCGGTGAGTGCGTGCGGCCCTACTCATGCTCCGCCGCCACTTCCCCCGCCGCCGACGAGCCTCCTCCGGCCGTCAAACATGGCCCACAAGTCAGGATTTCTTGCTGATTTCGTACTTAGAATTTTTCCTAAGTCTTTTTGTGTTTTGCAGTTTCATGTACCCAACTGTTTCACCTTGTATCTCCCTAACAGAGCCAAACTAGCTCGAGCTCCTATAACAAGAGTTGTAGTTCACATATGGATGATCAACTTTGTTAACTATGGCATAGTCTAGATCGTCGCGGATTAGGAGATAATCACCGTTGAACCTGCGTTGTCAGTCATCGTCGATGAACTCTGAATCACCGTTTTCAGAAATCGGTTAGTGACCGTCATGGCCGACCGGTTCAGAAGTTGCTGGCCACGTGGCACCACTCGTCGCCGCTCGCTTAAGCACGTAGGCCATGTGCTGTGGACGCCCTAGCACGGCCAGCCGCATCTTGAAGCCACCCCACGCCTGCCCGACCGAGTCGCCCGCCCCAGTTCGCATTTCTCGCCTCCCTCAGCGCAGCTCGAAGCCACCCGCCATTGCCACTGGAACTTCACCCTCGCCTAGCTCCTGTGTCTTGGCAAAAATGCGTTGCCCAGCTTACCCAGAGCCCCGCCGTGATCCCCTCTCACTTTTCCACCATGCTAGCGAGTCAATCATGCATCGGTAAGGGCCAATCGCCGATTTTTTTCCCCACCACCGCCTTGTCGGACCTTGCCGGAGTTAGCACTCCATATGGCCAGCTCTCCTCGCGTCTTCCCATTCCTTCCTCTATATCGCGCTAGGTCATAGGAACACTGCCGAAGCTCGCTGAGTGAGCCACTAGGGCCATGACGCTGTAAGCTCGCCGGAGCCGGCCCTGCCGTGGCCGTGCACCGCCATTGCTCATCACCGACCTTGTAGCCGCGCCAAAAGCTTCAATCAAGGGCACAACTAGTTGCGCATTGCTGTAGTGAGCACCGTAACGCCGTTGGTCTCACCGGAGAAGCCACCGACGGCGAGTCCCGCCGTCGTCTTCTTCCTTCCCCTGCTTCTCTCTCTGAAGCGCGGGTCCGCCTTGTTAGCCACCGTGGCTGAGGCGGGAGCCCAGCGTGGGCCGCTCCATTGTCTGGGCCGCGCCAGCATCATTCTCGGGCCGCTGTTCCTCGGGCCGGCCCAGCTGTGGCTGTGATTTGTTTCATTATTTTGTTTTGCTTTATTATTTCACAGATTTGTGTTGATATTCAAAAATTGGTATTTCCTAGTATATAGATCCAAATGTTATGGTTCTAATTTTGTTGAGTTCCTAGTATTGTCTAGTATTTAATAAAAATATTATATGAGCACATGTTTTAGAAATTCTAGATAAATTAAATAGGACTTTGAAATGTGTTTTTGGGTACATGCAAACTTGTTTGAATTTTATCTTGAGTTTATGTGGTCCAAAAATGATGAAATTTTATGGGTAATCTATTATTACTTAGTAGAATCTTTGGTTAAAATTTCAGAGCTAGTGCATGTATGGTTTTTAAGTTATAGAATTTCTTTTTATCAATGGATGGATCTTGTGTGAATTTTCATAATTTTTCTATAGATCCAGTGTAGGTAAAATTTGGTGAGTAAGGTTCTTATGCTAGAATGATGCTAGGAAAAATGAGAAATCTGTTGCTTCACACTTTTCATTAGGGTTTCCTAATTATGCTAAAAATGGACATACCACTTGTTATTTTAGGTACAGAAAGTTCTGCTTGCTCAATGGATTTGAAATTTTTATGGTAGTCTATGTGAAGCATGAGATAGCTACTATAATTTTTGTAGATTTTTATGAATAGTTTTACTATATATTGCTTTAATCACCTAATTAACTAAATAAATTGGAAAAGGATATTAAATAATTTATTTAGAAGTCAGCACCATACTTTCTAGTGTTCCTCTGGTATGTGTAACAGGTTGGTAAGCTTGGTTTGGTCAAATTAGGCTTTTGCATCATCGTTAAATAAATAAGTTAGTAACCTTGCCATTCTGGGCAAATTCTAGGTTTACAGAATTTCGAGTTAGTTAACGTAAGTATCATGCTGTGATGTTTACAATTGTTTTGTAGAGAATTTCATAGCTTTCTAGAATGTCCTCGTACAAGTCATTTGGAATTGTAGAACTCTGATTGTGATTGAATTAAGGGACTACTTGTATGCATACGAAGCTTTAAATGTTAAATTATGTATACCGTTACTATTTCTAAGTTTATGGTAATGTTCTTAGGTGTTAGGCCTTTAACTGAAGATGAGCAGCTTTACCTTAGGTTATGCAAGTTAGGTAAGTTGATCTTGTTCTTCAAGTTAAGATTAGATACATATTTTAAAGTGATTTGAGTAGAGCTATTCTTAATCGGTAAACGAGTGTCCAGTGATGTTTCGTAAAAAACTTACTGCGATTCATTCATTATGAACATCATGTCATTCCTTATGCATCCATTATATTTATCTTGTGCATCGGCATGCAATAGGTGTTCCGGAGGGAGTTACGCTTCTAGAATTCGAGCCAGTACTTCCGGAGGAGCAGCAGCAAGCTCAGGAGCAGGAGGTGCAGGCCCCCGAAGAAGGAGTCAACGAAGAAGTTCTTGAGTGCCCCGATCACCAACCTTCATCTTTTCTGAAAGGCAAGCCCCAGAGCATTCTAAGACTCCTATATTTTCAAAATGGTTACTTTGAGTATCTTTATTTATTGATGCATTAAGTGATAGGAATTGGATGCGAACACTTGTTGCATATATATCTATTCCTTGGCCAGTATACGTACCCTGAATCCTATTTAGGTCTAGGAGCGAATCAAAGCTTAGCCATGCTTAGACCGGTAAAAGTCAGGTTATTTCCTATCACCTGCATATTAGAAAAATGTCTAGTCACAGTTGGCTATAATTGCTATCGTGGAGAATAACCATGTGTTAATAATGAATTGTGACCGGGCAGGAGGTCGATAGAGAAGCAACAAGGCAAGGAGGTCTTGGTTGTGGATCTATCCCCGTCTGTGTCAGTTAAGGACCGATTCACTGTATGTCCTCATGTCATGTTGAACGCATGCCTATCACTTAGTTGGCCGGATAACTCATTTCGACCACGAAGCCGAGTAGCTCAACACAGGCCAGAAGACCGAGAAGTGAAAGTGCACACCCTGGCGGTAGTAAGGATGTGCGGGGAGCTATTGGCATAAGTCCGAGGTGAGATTGACCACCTGGCAGAGTGGACTCCCTGAGGGTGCGGCGCTGCTCGGAGCCACGATTCCTGAGATGTACCAAAGGTGACCTAAGGCTGCCTTCGCGAGGTATGCCTGGGTTTGTGTTAGGAATACCCCTCCAGCTGGATAGGAATCGATTCGAATCACCGTCTCTCCCAGATAGTGAGAACTTGACTGAGCAGCGGCAATGTAGATGCACTTAATTGAACTTGATGGTTAAATCAATGATGATGATGATACAACATTATACCGGATATGGTTATTAATGTTTGGAGTTAATCAATTGCTTGCTCTAGTACAAGTGCTAATCTAGTTGATAGGTTAATATTGTTAACTTACTGCTTACTCATAAATCAAATTATGTTCTCGTATCACTAAAGCTTTTAGGCAAAATGGTTGTCAAGCTAGATCCACCGATAAAGCCTTGCATAATCCTTGGTGTCATTTATTTCTGGTTTATGACGGGTAAGTCTAGCTGAGTACCTTCTCGTACTCAGGGTTTATTTCCCTTGTTGCAGATGACGTGCTATATAACGGCTACTGCAAGTATTGTCTCCACCCTGCGGGCGATGAAGACTAGATCATGGGCATGATCATCTATATTATCTTATCTTACTGCTTTTAATGGAGATGATTATGGTACTGGCTTGTATTTGAACTAAGTGTGTGTGATGGTGTTAAACTACTTTGCTTCCGCTATTTGTGAACTCATTTTGTAATAACTATGTGTACTCTGATGTATGTGGTACTTATGAACTACTTGTGAAATGGATGTAACATGTGGCTTGTTATGTTGAATTACTGTGATCTTGGTTGGATACAAGTTGGTTTGAAATCCTTCATGGTTTCAGTTGACTACCGGGTTTATATGGGTTCAAGTATGATGGTTTGATCACTTCGGTGATTGCTTTTGTACTTGTGCTCTTATAAATTGGTCGGTTTTGTTACAGCTGGCATCAGAGCTAGATTCAACATTAAACGTGTCATATGTGTATTTAAAACAAAAGCTTTTGTTTGCGAAAATCAGTTTTGACAACTTATAGTTATCTTTATATAGGTGATCAAATCTGAAATTTTATCTAAGTATGCCAGTTGTCATATCCTCTATGCCCAAATAAGGACTTTCAGGTGGCTTATTTAAGTAATAACTTTTGGGGGGTAATTGCTTTTATTTTATTTCGTCGTCCATACGGCGTGCTATTGTATGGATGCCATCCGTTTGGGTGGTAATGTATGGATCAATTGCCTCTACGCCTAGGTAAAGTGAGTTGTGAGAGCATGACCGTCCAACTGTCGGTCTAGGGGAGAGTTAGTTATGGTTACCAGAATGTTTACATGTTGCACACATGTACATATGAAGGTACTTAATTGTGGGTGTATCAATCGGGTAGTTTTGGATACCGAAGTATATATACCCGGGGATGTATATATGGAGAGTATCTTAGTTTACTGCTTTCATTGCATACTTATTTCTTTTGTTGGGATGGGCTGCAATGAAATTTTTTGTAGGTACACTAACAATGCAATGTGTAGCTTGACTAGATACGTATATGAGAGAACGTATGTATGCCACCGTTTATGTCGCTAGAATGTTAAATTTTCTTAAGATTCATGAGGACGTACGGAACGTGCATGCATCATGTTTACTCATGCCATTACATTTTTGCATCACTCCCTCCCTTATCTTTAATTATTCCATTATAGTTTTCTCATCCTGTAAGGTAATCCTCTCACACCCAAGTTGCAACGCTACTACTGATGACCGCACTAGCACTACCGCCTTGGAGCAGCACAGTCCTTCATGTGTTTGGCACCCCAACCCTGTTGTGGATGGTGCTACATTCAGTAGGATACACGGAGCAGTCTCATTATACTTAGAGGTGATCTCTGAAACTTGAAGTTGACCAAAAATTTGGCATGTGAGCATATTCATCGCATGAATGTGCGGAGTAAAGTTATGGCGATGTTATGAGGATGAATTATTGTGCCTCTGTTTATTGTATGAAATTAATCTCTCCAATAAGTTTAGTTTGGCATAATTCTACAATTCGTCTACATTGTATCTGACATCGTCCATCATTACTCACAAATGCGCTTCTACAGATGTCATGCAATCTGCATTTAGGCCATGGTGGGGGTAGTGGTGATGATGATCTTCCACCGCCACCTTCGCCCACACCGTCTGATCTGTTGGCCATGCTCGTGGAAGGTCAGTGTGCGTTGGGTGATGCCATGCATACCATGGCCCAACATCAAGCCCAAGGCCGCAATCAACGTCAGGGACCAAAGCCCAACCAGTTTAGTGATTTCAAGGAATTCCAAGATACCAAGCCACCCGTCTTCAAGGAAGCTGAAGAGCCACTCCAAGCAGAAGAGTGGCTAAACACGCTTGAGCACAAGTTCCGTTTGCTTAGGGTGATAGAGCAGATGAAGGCGGAGTATGCTTCGCATCAGCTACAAGGACTAGCAGGTATATGGTGGCGACATTATCGGTCCACCCTACCAGAAAATGCCCAGATCACTTGAAATCGATTCCAGGAGGCTTTCAAGAGTCATTATATTCCTCCCGGGTTGATGGCCATAAAGCACAATGAGTTTATGAAGTTGGTGCAGGGCACCAAGACACTCACTGAATGTCTTCATGCCTTCAACCATCTGGCAAGGTATGCTCTAGAATTTGTTGATTCAGAAGCCAAGAAAATCGCCAGCAATAAGAGAGGGCTTAGTCCCAAACTGATGAAGTCCATGGGAAACAACAAGAGTATCACTTTCAATGAGTTCGTAAGCGATGCTCTTACTCAAGAGAATAACAATAATGTCTATGCTACTTCCAAAAATCGCAAGAGGGTCTTTGAGGCAGGTGTCTCTCAGGCTAGAGCTCTAGTAGCAAAGACTCAGTTTTGCCCACCAACTACAGCGGTTCGGTATCGGTCGCCACAAAAGAAGAATCAGGCAAAGACTAGGTTCAAGAAGGCATTCACTATACCTCTTCCAAAGGGTACCATAGGACCAGGAAATTCTTTTGTTCCGCCAGCTAATAGGCCCTGCTGGAATTGTGGCAGGATAGGTCATTGGTCCAAGAATTGTCCGTATCCTCAGAAGAACAATCAGAAGCAAGGAAATATCACTGTAATTCTCTCTTGGAGGCAGATTATCATTTGGCGCATCTGTTACATCCTGCTATGTTGCACAGTATTACCCTTAGTTGCTCTCTAGAAAGTAAAATCATCGAGCTTCAGAAAACCGATGTGGGTGTGTTCCACATCAAAAGAAAGATGAAGGAACATGAGACAAAACACTTTCGCATTGATGAGAAGGGTGTTCTATGGTTTAAGGATAGACTGGTAGTACCGAAGGACAAGGAGCTTAGGAACCTAATCTTAGGAGAAGCTCACTCATCCAAGTTATCTATCCACCCAGGAAATAGTAAAATGTATCAAGATTTGAAATCTCGCTTTTGGTGGACCAAAATGAAGAAAGAAATCGTAGCTTATGTTGCAAGGTGCGACAATTGTTGTAGAGTTAAAGCAATTCACATGAAGCCTGCTGGACTTCTCCAACCATTGTCTATACCAGGATGGAAGTGGGAAGAGATTAGTATGGATTTTATTGTTGGACTTCCCCCTACCCAAAAGAATTTTAATTCCATATGGGTGATAGTGGATCATTTAACAAAGTCTGCTCATTTCATACCAGTTAGAGTTGACTATCGGCCAAGTGACTATGCTGAGCTATATTTTAACCAAATAGTATGTCTCCATGGTGTTCCTAGAACCATTGTATCTGACAGAGGACCTCAGTTCACCGCTTGTTTTTGGGAACAACTGCATAAGATGATAGGGACCAACTTAGTTAGAAGTTCTGCTTATCATCCCCAAACCTCCGGACAGACAGAGCGGGTGAATCAAATATTGGAAGACATGTTAAGAGCTTGCGTCATATCATCCAAAGGTTCATGGGATAAGTGGTTACCCTTGGCTGAATTTTCCTATAATAATAGTTATCAAGAAAGCATCAAGATGGCCCCGTTCGAAGCATTGTATGGTCGCAAGTGTAGAACTCCTTCGAACTGGGTTGAATCTGGAGAAAGGAGATACTACGGCATTGATTTTGTTGAAGAGGCTGAACAACAAGTCCGTACTATCCAAAAACATATGAAAGCTGCTCAAGCTAGGTAGAAAAGCTATGCGGATAAAAGAAAGAAGCCCATTGAGTTTGAAGTGGGTGATCCCGTTTATCTAAAGGTATCACCGATGAAAGGTGTGCAGCGATTCGGAGTAAAGAGAAAGCTTACACCTATGTATGTAGGTCCATATCCAATCATAGAGAGGAGTGGGAATGTAGCTTACAAGATAGAGTTACCTTACGAGATGAGAGCTATCTTCAATGTTTTTCATGTATCTCAATTGAAGAAATGTCTTCGTGTTCCCGAAGAAAGAGTTTCACTTCGAGATGTCAAGTTGAAATCAGATTTATCCTATGAAGAAAGACCAGTGCGGGTTATCAACACGAGAGAAAGAGTAACCTGAAATTGTGTGGTTAAGTTCTACAAGGTTATGTGGAGTAACTAGGGTAGTGAGAGCGATGCAACGTGGGAGCGGGAAGATTATTTGAAGGATGTATACCCTACCTTTTATTCAAAATGGTACGCTTTTCAAATCTCGGGGCGAGATTTTTATAAAGGGGGAGGGCTGTAACACCCTAGGTGTTTGGCTTCCACATAATTGCATGTCATTTCATAAACATATGCATCATCTATGTCATCATGCCATTTGTCACTGAAACATGCATATGCAACATTCGCATATTCTGTTTGTTCATACTTTCTTGCTTATGAATGGTAGTAGTGCAAAATGTGACTGCAACATTAATTTCTCATACCTGGAAACATGGCACCATGGTAGGAATGTGGCAAGTTAAGCTTGCAACAAAAGTCATGCAACATATGAAACATTGCATTGCAACATATGAGTGAATTGCTTGTTTTAGTTGCTTTATCACATGTGATCGTTAGAAGTGGTATACCAATTTTGTAAAGTGGTTGATCATGGTCTATTACACTTTAACTACACTTAGGTTACTTGTTGGAACATTGTTCATGTGGATCAAAATAACCAAAATGCCCTCAAGTGAAGGCTTGACTAGATTTGACCCTTGGATTGTCACTATTTGACTGATTCAAAAGATCAACTTAGAAACCTTGCATGGCTTTACACTCTTTACAAAAGTTGTAGCTAATTTATTAAGAAACAAAAGTTGTTTTATGACCAACTCATGAAAATGTGTGGAACATGGTCAAACATGGCCCACAAGTCAGGATTCCTTGCTGATTTCGTACTTAGAATTTTTCCTAAGTCTTTTTGTGTTTTGCAGTTTCGTGTACCCAACTATTTCACCTTGTATCTCCCTAACAGAGCCAAACCAGCTTGAGCTCCTATAACAAGAGTTGTAGTTCACATATGGATGATCAACTTTGTTAACTATGGCATAGTCTAGATCGTCACGGATTAGGAGATAATCACCGTTTAACCTACGCTGTCAGTCATCGTCGATGAACTCTAAATCACCGTTTTCAGAAATCGGTCAGTGACCGTCATGGCTGACCGGTTCAGAAGTTGCTGGCCACATGGTGCCACTCGTCGACGCTTGCCTGAGCAGCGCAGGCCACGTGCCGTGGATGCCCTGGCATGGCCAGCCGCGTCTTGAAGCCACCCCGCGCCTGCCCGACCGAGTCACCTGCCCTAGTTCGCATTTCTCGTCTCCCTCAGCGCAGCCCGAAGCCACCCGCCATTGCCGCCAGAACTTCGCCCTCGCCTAGCTCCCGCATCTTGGCAAAAATGCGTTGCCCAGCTTACCCAGAGCCCCGCCGTGATCCCCTCTCCCTTTTCCACCGTGCTAGCGAGTCAATCGTGCATCGGTAAGGGCCAATCGCCGTTTTTCCCCACCACCGCCTTGTCGGACCTCGCTGGAGTTAGCACTCCACGCGACCAGCTCTCCTCGTGTCTTCCCATTCCTTCCTCTGTCTCGCGCTAGGTCATAGGAACACTACCGAAGCTCGCTGAGTGAGCCACTAGGGCCATGACGCCGTAAGCTCATCGGAGCCGGCCCTGCCATGGCCATGCACCGCCATTGCTCGTCGCCGACCCTATACCCATGCCAAAAGCTTCAATCAAGGGCACGACTAGTTGCGCATTGCTGTAGTGAGCACCGTAACGCCATTGGTCTCACCGGAGAAGCCACCGACGGTGAGTCCCGCCGTCGTCTTCTTCCTTCCCCTGCTTCTCTCTCTGACGCGCGGGTCTGCCTTGTCAGTCGCCGTGGCTGAGGCGGGAGCCCAGCGTGGGCTGCTCCATTGTCTGGGCCGCGCCAGCGTCGTTCTCGGGCCGCCGTTCCTTGGGTCGGCCCAGCTGTGGCTGTGATTTGTTTCATTATTTTGTTTTGCTTTATTATTTCACAGATTTGTGTTGATATTCAAAAATAGGTATTTCCTAGTATATAGATCCAAATGTTATGGTTCTAATTTTGTTGAGTTCCTAGTATTGTCTAGTATTTAATAAAAATATTATATGAGCACATGTTTTAGAAATTCTAGATAAATTAAATAGGACTTTGAAATGTGTTTTTGGGTACATGCAAACTTGTTTGAATTTTATCTTGAGTTTATGTGGTCCAAAAATGATGAAATTTTATGGGTAATCTATTATTGCTTAGTAGAATCTCTGGTTAAAATTTCAGAGCTAGTGCATGTATGGTTTTTAAGTTATAGAATTTCTTTTTATCAATGGATGGATCTTGTGTGAATTTTCATAATTTTTCTATAGATCCAGTGTAGGTAAAATTTGGTGAGTAAGGTTCTTATGCTAGAATGATGCTAGGAAAAATGAGAAATCTGTTGCTTGACACTTTTCATTAGGGTTTCCTAATTATGCTAAAAATGGACATACCACTTGTTATTTTAGGTACAGCAAGTTCTGCTTGCTCAATGGATTTGAAATTTTTATGGTAGTCTATGTGAAGCATGAGATAGCTACTATAATTTTTGTAGATTTTTATTAACAGTTTTACTATATATTGCTTTAATCACCTAATTAACTAAATAAATTGGAAAAGGATATTAAATAATTTATTTAGAAGTCAGCACCATACTTTCTAGTGTTCCTCTGGTATGTGTAACAAGTTGGTAAGCTTGGTTTGGTCAAATTAGGCTTTTGCATCATCGTTAAATAAATAAGTTAGTAACCCTGCCATTCTAGGCAAATTCGAGGTTTACGGAATTTCGAGTTAGTTAACGTAAGTATCATGCTATGATGTTTACAATTGTTTTGTAGAGAATTTCATAGCTTTCTAGAATGTCCTCGTACAAGTCATTTGGAATTGTAGAACTCTGATTGTGATTGAATTAAGGGACTACTTGTATGCATACGAAGCTTTAAATGTTAAATTATGTATGCCGTTACTATTTCTAAGTTTATGGTAATGTTCTTAGGTGTTAGGCCTTTAACTGAAGATGAGCAGCTTTACCTTAGGTTATGCAAGTTAGGTAAGTTGATCTTTTTCTTCAAGTTAAGATTAGATACATGTTTTAAAGTGATTTGAATAGAGCTATTCTTAATCGATAAACGAGTGTCCAATGATGTTTCATTAAAAACTTATTGCGATTCATTCATTTTGAACATCATGTCATTCCTTATGCATCCATGATATTTATCTTGTGCATCAGCATGCAATAGGTGTTCTGGAGGGAGTTACGCTTCTGGAATTCGAGCCAGTACTTTGGAAGGAGCAGCAGCAAGCTCAGGAGTAGGAGGTGCAGGCCCCCGAAGAAGGAGTCAACGAAGAAGTTCTTGAGTGCCCCGATCACCAACCTTCATCTTTTCTGAAAGGCAAGCCCCAGAGCATTCTAAGACTCCTATGTTTTCAAAATGGTTACTTTGAGTATCTTTATTTATTGATGCATTAAGTGATAGGAATTGGATGCGAACACTTGTTGCATATATATTTATTCCTTGGCCAGTATACGTTCCCTGAATCCTATTTAGGTCCAGGAGCGAATCAAAGCTTAGCCATGCTTAGACTGGTAAAAGTCAGGTGATTTCCTGTCACCTGCATATTAGAAAAATATTTGGTCACGGTTGGCTATAATTGCTATCATGGAGAATAACCATGTGTTAATAATGAATTGTGACCAGGCAGGAGGTCGATAGAGAAGCAACAAGGCAAGGAGGTCTTGGTTGTGGATCTATCCCTGTCTGTGTTGGTTAAGGACCGATTCGCTGTACTGTCCTCATGTCATGTTGAATGCACGCCTATCACTTAGTTGGCCGGATAACTCATTCCGACCAGCGAAGCCGAGTAGCTCAACATAGGCCGGAAGACCGAGAAGTGAAAGTGTCTACCCTGGCGGTAGTAAGGATGTGCGGGGAGCTATTGGCGTAAGTCCAAGGTGAGATTGACCACCTGGCAGAGTGGACTCCCTGAGGGTGCGGCGCTGCTCGGAGCTGCGATTCCTGAGATGTACCAAAGGTGACCTAAGGCTGCCTTCGCGAGGTATGCCTGGGTTTGTGTTAGGAATACCCCTCCAGCTAGGATAGGAATCAATTCGAATCGCCGTCTCTCCCGGATAGTGAGAACTTGACTGAGCAGCGGCAACGTAGATGCACTTAATTGAACTTGATGGTTAAATCAATGATGATGATGATACAACATTATACCGGATATGGTTATTAATGTTTGGAGTTAATCAATTGCTTGCTCTAGTACAGGTGCTAATCTAGTTGATAGGTTAATATTGTTAACTTACTGCTTGCTCATAAATCAAATTATGTTCTCGTATCACTAAAGCTTTTAGGCAAAATGGTTGTCAAGCTAGATCCACTAATAAAGCCTTGCATAATCCTTGGTGTCGTTTATTTCTGGTTTACGATGGGTAAGTCTAGCTGAGTACCTTCTCGTACTCAAGGTTTATTTCCCTTGTTGCAGATGACGTGCTATATAATGGCTACTGCAAGTATTGTCTCCACCCTGTGGGGGATGAAGACTAGATCATGGGCATGATCATCTATATTATCTTATCTTACTGCTTTTGATGGAGATGACTATGGTACTAGCTTGTATTTGAACTAAGTGTGTGTGATGGTGTTAAACTACTTTGCTTCCGCTATTTGTGAACTCGTTTTGTAATAACTATGTGTACTCTGATGTATGTGGTACTTATGAACTACTTGTGAAATGGATGTAACATGTGGCTTGTTATGTTGAATTACTGTGATCTTGGTTGGATACAAGTTGGTTTGAAATCCTTTGTGGTTTCAGTTGACTACCGGGTTTATATGGGTTCAAGTATGATGGTTTGATCACTCCGGTGATTGCTTTTGTGCTTGTGCTCTTATAAATTGGTCGGTTCTGTTACATGCTAGATGCCACGACATCGCCGATGCTAGAGCTATCACTCTCAACATCATCATCCATGAGGTCATGAAAAGAGGTGGGAGTATGGCTTGCCATCCCCACAAATTCGGATGTGGGAGGGGGCGGTGCTAGCATCCTTTGGAGCCCCCGGGTGTACACTTTCTGCGAGGGATGCAAGGCCATAGGGGAACTAGTTGTATGGCGGTTGCGTCAGGGATGATGGGTTCCCTCTGGAGAGTCAGCGGAAAATATGAAATAGCGAGTAAAGAATAGTATGCATGTTACTCACAGTGAGGTTCGAGCCTAGCGTAGGCTCGAGGCGACATGTAGGCGCCTTGTCATTGAGGTCGCAGGGTGGCTTGGAGCCAACGGACGGCACCCCTTCGATGAGTGCCGGAGCAAGTGCCTCCTCGTAGAGGTGAAGCACGCTGAGCCGGTCGGCGATGAAGTCTAGGCTCCCAAAGAGGAAGGCCTAGGATGGCTCGAAGACAGGAGGAACCCACATCCCAATAGGTGGGAGCATGGGAAACTCCAGTGAGTCAAAGCGAGTTGTTTCACTTGAGCTCACCATGCCAAAGATGGCGGAAAGGTGGGCCATCCAATGACCAAAAGCATGAACTTATGGCGTCTTCCCCATGGACGGCGCCAACTGTTAGTGCAGAAAATGACCAACACATAAATATTTGTAGTTTTGCCATATGTTGTGATTGGATGTGGCTAGCACTCAATGACATAGGGTATGTACTGGTTTAGGCAATGTGTCCTACATCCAGCTTAGAGTTTACTATGGGGTTACAAACAAGAGGGAGTAAGATGGGGGGTGCTAGAGATCCGGTTGGACTCTGGACCGAAGGGCCAAGAGAGACGGGAGCTCCTACATGTGCTAAGTATTTGAGCGTGTGCTCTGTAGGAATCATTTGAATCATAGGTTGTTCAAATCGTTCGTGAATCAATCATCAGGTGGTTGAATCGTCCATCCCCTTTTTGGAGAGAGCGCATCCCCTTTTATAGATGAAGGGGATGGCTTTACAATAGGGAGTGTGAGAGAAAGAGTGTGTGTGTACTATCCAGTCTTGTTGCCCACGCCATCGGGTTGAAGGCAGTTTCTCGGCACCCATAACATTGTTGATGTTCAGATGCATGTGGTAGGTTCCATCATCTTCTTCTGGTATGGTAGATGTCGGCGCCTACCATACTATAGGATAAATGTCGGCGCCCACAACATTGTTCATGTTCTGACATGTCTAGAAGGTTGCAGTGTATCCTTCTAACATGGCCTAACAGTACTATCTTGTAGGTGTGCAGGGTACGGCCCTTGATATTGCGATTGACTGGAGTGCCCTGTCTTACTTGCTCTATTTGTTTCCTGGGTCTTCACTGAGCTGGCATCCCTGGTCGGAGAGGAGGGCCAGAGTCAGAAGCGAGTGCCAGAGTCGGAGGTGAGCCGAATCGGGCCTTCCAGTCGGAGAGGCGAGCCAGAGTTAGAGGCAAGCGTCGGTCCTCTTTGGCCAGGCCTTCTGGTTGGAGAGGTGGGCCAGAGTTAGAAGCGAGCACTGTTCTTCTTTGGTTAGGCCTTCTAGTTGAAGACTAGATCATCCTTCTGGCCCATCGTTAGGTTTTTTTGGGCCAGCCCAGGAGTTGCGCGTCATTCGCAACGTTGTCTGTTGGGCCAAGCTTTTGCTGGGAAGCAAGTCCATAAGGGACCTTAGGTTTATGAACCCGACAATATGAAATTTGCTCACTTATGTAAAGTACTTGCGATTTATCTTAAAAATTAAAATGCAGATATCATGTTCCTTGAGTGAAAATTAAATGTCCCACCAAAGCCATATCCATGGTTGGCATGAACCATCTACATACGCAACTTATCTTGTGTTGAGTTTTGTCATGTTCTATGATCACTGTTGAAAGATTTTTCATGCTCCTAAGATGAAAACTCATGTACACGCCACATATAACAGCTATTCCTATAGTAGGAATATGCTAAAGCATGCTTTCCTCACCATCATACTCCATGTTCTAAAGAAGTGATCTCCCTAGCATAGTAAAAGAGATAGAAAGGCTACGCAAAGTATTAAAAATAATATATGAGACATATGAAGGTCTCCAAAAAAATTTTGGAACACATGAAGGTTCTAATGTGTTGAAAAAAAGAGAGATGAGCACAATAAAGGCTCATAATGCAAGCCATGTCTCAAAATAAAAGTTAGGAGAAAAGATCATATCAAAAAGAGGAGTATAAGTCCATCATATTTCCACACACTTGCACTGTTTTGATCTAAGAGTATGATGCTTCTCTCCAGAGGATCCAGGATTTGACCTTACAACATATACAAGGTAAGTGTGCCATAAATTTCATCCCCACCTATGCTCCATATAAGCCTTAGAAGTAGGATGATTCAAAGAAGGCAAACATATGCCTTGGTGAGGAACTACTTACAAAATGGAGTGACTTAAGAGAATCACTCAAGGAACATAAGCTATCTCTATTTTCAAAACTATGCAAAAACCTAAGTTTCTAAACATAAGTTGAGCAAATGATTTGAATCCAGTTGTTCCACTTTCCAATTGCTCAAGATATTTTGGTAGACACTTGGAAGTTCACAACTTTATGGTGAAGCTTGGAATAACCTTTATATAGATTTCAAATCAAGGAGATGAACCCGCTTAGTCCTTAAACTTTACTCAAGGGTGAGCAAAGGACTAAGTGTGGGGGAGTTTGTTGGCGGTGCTTAAACTCATAATCCTACTATCAACATTTAAACAAAATAAACAAATGTGAACACCAAAACTTAAAATTAGGGAATTTTACTCACGCTTTCCACAAGTTTTGGTACAAGCATGTTTTATAGGACACAACTATGAAACCCATGACCAAATACGCAATCAAGGGAAGTGAAAGGCATGTACAGGCCAAAGAAACATAGAGTGGCCCATCCAAACTCTAACTCTGGACCGAAAGGCACCATGGGGACACACTCTAAGTCTAGCCCAAAACCCATCGTGCAAAGGTGGTGGCCACCGGAGGCAGTCAAGGGGAGGCCAACCCAGGGGGCGCCTGACCCCCTGCTGGTGCCGCTCGTCCCCTCCTTCGTCTAGCAGGTGGCATGGAGGCATGCATAGGCGGTGGAAGTTGGGTTTCTATGACAAAGATAGCTGCAACACCACCTTACTCCTAATATAAATAGAGGGGTAGGGCTCCCCTCTATAACACACAACAAGAGAGCAAGAGAAGAGAAAGAGCTTCATTACTACTTAGCTTTAGCTAGAATACGAGTGGGAGTGAGTGAGTGAGGAAAGAGTTGGAGAAGTGCCAGGGCTGTCGGCAACCTTCTTTAGTGTACTCGCTACACTTAGCAGAAGAGTGTCAGAGCAAGCAACTCCTCCACTTGTACCTCTATGATCGTCTTACTACTTGGAGTAAGAAGTTCGTGTTTAACTTTGGCATTGATTTCTTAAGAAAGCTACCTTTGATCATTATAAACTTGTGGGTTCATCGCACATCCTTGTGATGGGTACTCTAGTAGAAGGACCCTAGGTAAAGACGGATAACCCTTGCATGCATGCTAGAGTAATAGTTGATAGTGTATACGTGGTGTCTAGGCTAGAAGCTATCTTTGTTTGCCTCGTTCCCCATGGTTGAGGGGTAGGCAGCAGGTGGTGATAGCTCTATCCATCCCTCACACTCCCCCATGTCTAGGTTCAACATAGAGCTACAGGCTGGTATCACTTGGTAGACCAGGTGTAAGCCAGTGCCCGAAGCAAGTCTATAGTGTCCAAGTTATCTTTGCTTAGGATATCCATCCTTAGAAAAACCTCACTACCCAAGCTACCCCTTTTTAGTTGTTTTGTTTAGGTGAACTAGCTAAGAGACTTACACATCCGAACTTTAGGAAAATACGATACCCTGAATACTTCTAGGTGAAGTGCTACAACGATGTATCTGTGCGCTTGCGAATTCCTCTGCTTACGCTAAGAAACACCAACAAGCATTTCTAGCACTGTTGTCGGGGAACAATTGTCATAATTATCTCAGAACCTAGTTCACCTAGGTATATTTTTATTTTATCTTTCTTTTCTTTTTATTCTTTTACTAATGGAGAACAAAACCATCCAAAACCTTTTTGCTCCCAAGGGTGAGTTCGTAGAACCACCACAATCGTTGAAGCCAATCACAGCTTCCAGTTACAAACTCTGCCCTGGCTTTATAGTCATGGTTCGGGAACAAACCTTCTCAAGTTTAGATTATGAAAACCCATACCACACTTAAGGGAGTTTGAGCAGCTCTGTGCTTGCCTAACCATTTCAGGCATGTCACAAGAAACACTTTGGTGGAAGTTGTTTCCTTTCTCACTTGATGAGAGGGTGAAACAATGGTATGCCCGCAACATAGGGAAGGTAGCTGGTGATTGGGAAGAATGAAGGAATAGATTCTATCTCGCGCTCTTCCCTATATCCCGAATCACTGCCCTACAATAAGAGATCCGCAACTTCCAACAAAAAGAGAAGGAAACCATAGGTGTAGCCTAGGACCATTTTTCAATCCTATCAAGGTTCGGCCTAGACTTGTCTACACCAAGCCATGTGCTGTTACAACATTTTTGGCTAGGACTTAGTAAGGAATCTACCCTATAACTTGACATAACTGCTAAAGGTTCATTGATGCACAAAACCACCAAGGAAGGAAAAGCCCTCCTAGACCGCATTTTAGAGAACACTCCTCCCTTGGAACCCCTCCGTGTAGAACTGATGTTTAGTCATGAGGAAGTCTCTTTGGCTTAGGCCAAACCTACACTTTCCATTCAAGAACCCTACCTGAACTAGAAGATTTGAAGGAAGGTTTCCATCCTTCGGACCTTCCACCTTTTGAGGACAACCTTTTTGAAGAATTCGGAAACACCTCAAAATACTCATGCCAA
>NW_027098216.1:0-20000 GCF_019320115.1 Miscanthus floridulus
AAGAAACCACTAGTTCTTATCACTCCTTTAGACTCATTAAATGAAGAATTCCTTAGGGAATCCATCAGGGAGTTGACTACTATCATGAGCAGTGAGTGGGTGCAAGAAACAGAGCATTCTTCTAAAGAAATTCAGATCTATGCCGCTCCTTCTTCCATCCGCTGCAAGGTCCTTAGAACAATGGTGGATGTACTTTACTCACCCACTATCGAAGCAAATATAATGTCTGCATCCTTTGCATTTGTCTATTTTGGCGATGAGCCCCATGCTTCGACAAAAAAATCTCTTAGAAATGCTCCACGGACTATCCTAAAGGGACATGGAATTCTGCACAACACTACGATTCATTACAACAATGCCGTAATGGCTCTCGATTTCCATATTTTTGACATTTAGGATTTTGACATTATGATAGGGCAACCCCTAGAAACACTTTTCGTAGAGCCGCTATCATCAGGGGATCTGGACGTAAAAATAGGGAGAAACATGTTTTCCATTCCTATCACCTGAGCCAAAAACTCAGTGGCAGACACTCCCCTCCCCAAAACCACCCAAGGAAGTCATGTCAGTCTCACCATTTCAATCCCCTGAGTCATCCTTAGAAAAGGATGCCAAATTCTTCATAGAAGAAGAGGACGACTTAGGCAAAACCATTGTCCTTCCTCAAGAGGAAGCACCGGCATGACCTCCTATTGAACTTAAACCCCTACCCTCTTGCTTGCATTACGCTTTCTTGAATGGTGACAAAGAAGCTCCTATAATCATAAGCGACAAGCTTACTGATGAGGAGACATCCAAACTCATCGCTATCCTAGAAAAACATAGGTTAGTTTTTGGGTATTCACTCCAAGATCTTAAGGGGATAAGTTCGACACTTTGCACACATCGTATTCCAATTGACCTAGCAAGCGTAACATCACGTGAACCCCAACGCAGGCTCAATAATACGATGCGGGAAGTCATGAAGAAGGAAGTCCTAAAACTTCTTCCCATCAAGATTATCTATCTCGTACCACATAGCGACTAGGTCAGCCCCATCCAAGTGGTGCCCAAGAAAGGGGGCATGATGGTCGTAGAAAACAATAAGAACAAATTGATCCCACAACAAACCATCATAGGGTGGAGAATGTGTATAGACTACCAAAAACTCAATGTGGCCATAAAGAAAGACCACTTCCCACTACCCATCATTGACAAATTGTTAGAACAGTTGGTGAAGCACTCTTTCTTTTGTTTTCTCAATGGGATTTGTGGTATCATCAAATTCTGATCCACCCGGACGATCAAAGCAAGACTACTTTCACATGCCCATATAGAACATATGGATATAGACGAATGTCTTTTTGGGTTGTGTAGTGCACCTGCTTCTTTCCAAAGGTGCATGATGTCAATTTTCTCAGACATGATACAAGAAATTATGGAGGCTTTTATGGATGATTTTTTAGTCTATGGAAAAACCTTTGACCACTGTCTAGAGAACTTAGACAAAGTCTTGCAATGATGTTAGGAAAAAGATTTAGTGCTTCATTGGGAAAAATGCCATTTCATGGTTCGAGAAGGCATCATTCTTGGACACTTAGTGTCTGAGAGGGGGATTGAGGTTGACAAGGCTAAATTGAGGTTATAGAACAACTACCATCCCATGTGAACATAAAAGGAATCCATGGCTTTTTAGGACACGCATGTTTTTATAGATGGTTCATTAAAGACTTCTCACAAATCTATAGACCATTAACAAACCTGCTAGCTAAGGATGTACCCTTTGAGTTCACTGATGAGTGCTTAAATGTTTTTCATACACTCAAGAAAGCACTCATCTTAGCACCAATTATCCAACCACCCGATTGGTCACTACCCTTTGAAATAATGTGTGATGCTAGTGATTATGACGTTGGTGCTGTCCTTGGCCAAACCAAATATAAAAAGCATCATGCAATCGCCTATGCTAGCAAAACACTGATGGGGGCACAACTCAATTATGCCACTACTGAAAAAGAACTCCCCGCAGTCATCTTTGCTATTGATAAATTTAGATCTTACTTAGTGAGAGTGTTGGCAGTGAAAATGCATCAACACGCAGCAAGCCAGAAGGATCTGCATGATGGAGTTGGAGATCCGCTTGGCTTCAATGTAGGGGTAACCGATCATGCAAATTCCTCCTAAGGCGTGCCAGTCAATTTGACCCTGCAATTAACAAGGAGAGAAAGTTTATTAGTAATTTAAGGTGCAACATACTGGTCTGTGCCTAGACAATTCCAAGTGTGCCGCTTCGAGAGCAGCCAGACGTGAAAAGTGACCAAATAGCCGATACGCACAGAAATCGGCTAGTTACGGACAGTAAAACTCGTAGGTAGCGATTGATTTTTTGTTGATAGGTACAATGCCCGTAGATGCAAATGAGATCATTAGCTAGGTGGATATTACCAACATGAATCATTGAGCTGATGAATTTAATCTGGAAAAGATATAGCATGCAAACAAATCGACTATCTGATACAAACGGACATACAAACGCTCTGAATCTAATCTGTTACTACCAACAGTGAGGTTCGACCAGATCAATGGCAGCTATGATGACAGTAACAAACTAAAACCAAAGAATTCATATAAACATCCATACTTCGATAGGCTTTCCGAAAGACATGCTATATGTGAAGGCTCAATGAATCGGCTGAAATAGCCGATTCAGGTGAAAAAGGACTACGGTGTGCGAACAATCGACTATTTCACATGAATAAACCTATAGACTCCTCAGACTTAACCTGCTATCTCTAATAGTGGGGTTCGACCGGATTGATGTAGCCATGAAAAAGACAACGAATCAAACTTTTAAAGTACATAGATCTATTCACGCTTAACATAATCATGGACGCACACTGTAGGTGTTAACGCATAAGCGATCGGCTATTTATCCGATGCAGGCATAGCAAATAGCTAAAGTCATGCCTAATCAGGAATAAATCTACTAACTAGCATCCTCCAATCTATAGTGCCATCAGTGGGGATCAACCGGGTCATTACAGCCATAATGGTGAACTATAAACTAGATTCAACTAGCTAGCAAACCTCTTCAAGATCATTCATGCCTTAACCGTGTACTATGCATGATCAGGATTGAGATAGAATGGCTAATGAAATGTAACCCATCGCTTAGAGTAAGAAACATCATTTGTAGTAAAGCGAACGACGGACTGAAAGGATATAAGGCCAATCTAACTCGATCATGACCGGGTAGATTGATGTTTGCTGTAAACTAATAACAATGAAAACATCAGCAAGATCAGTAACTTAATGAATCTACCCAAAGGACGCCACCCTTAGATAGAGCCGATAACTTGACCTTAATCTAGTTCAAGCAGTGGAGGTCGACCAGATCTATGTAGCCATACTTGAACTAGACAAGAGTCGATAACTTGCTTACACTAAGGTTCGTAGTGGAGGTAGATCAGATCAATGCAGTCGTACAAACCAAAGTATAAACCATGATAGTTCTTATAGACAAACCGAAGGTTGGCTGGACCGATGCAGCCTTACTTGGTGAAGAACTCGCTATGATCTACTCTACTCCTACTTCTAAGGGTTGGCCGGAGCTGAAAAAGAAAGTAACTTGTGTTTGATTGATTGGATCTCTTTTACAATAGCCAGGGTCCAATATTTATACCTAGAGCCTAAACATGAATCCTACTTAAGTACGACCTATTACAATCTTTGATATAGAATAAAACATTCCTAATTTAAGATAACTTGGACCCTAATCTTTCCCTTTTTGTAGAGCCTGACATATTTCTCTAGGCGCCAACCATAGCTTTTGTCGTTATTGGCTGGCGCTATCTAAAGAGAGCCGATTCTAGCGCTGCATTTGAATCAACTAATATCGTCTTTATGCAATTGATTTCTTGATGACATGATCTTAGGAGCTTTGAGTTCCTACAATTCTATTTTCTAAATTTTGGTGTAAACACATGCCCCCCAATTTTGGGATAAAAGTAATTTTATTCCAAAATTATCATGCCTGCACCCCTAACAGGTTTGTAGTCATGCATAGAGAATCTTGATCTAGGGTCTACTATCTGTCTCCGTCTTTGCCAGCTTATGAGCCCATGCTTCAAAGCTTTACGAGAGCATCATCGCTTCATGGGTGTTTGGATCCATCTTCCTATGCTGACTATAAAATGTCTATCCCACTCTTGCAAGAGCAATTCAACAACCCTAGTTATGTTTCTCTTCTGCTTGCTTCCTCGAGTGCCTCTGGCTCCGCCAGACACTCCATGGTCTAATTCCTTGCTATGAGGATCTTGAGTGATTAGAAGAATTCTTATGCATAGGGTGATTGTGTCGCTCATCTTAGTGCCTTGTCGAGCAAGAGGATCAACTACTATGGTTAGAAGAATTATTGTGATATCACCTTAGTCTTCTCTCCATGATCATAGAGTTGTTCTAGTGTTTGCAATAGCTAAAATGTGTGGACACCTTCCCCATATTCGCTTCATCAAATGCACTGTCAGGAAAACCATAGACTTCTTTCCCATGGTTCCCTAGACACCGTGAAATGGGCATCTTTTAATAGGCGGCTGTCTTTCCCATTGTTTCCCAATCACCGAGAAATCAGTTGGGTATATGGGCATCTTTTCAGTAGGCGGCCTTTCTCCTTCCCTTGATGCTATTTTATCAATGAGCCGATGCGACTTGGTTCATGATGACCCTCGGCCTTGTGGGGATCTGGACTCTCTTCAATCCAAAGAAGCATTGGTGGGTTGATCGCTGGTCAATGTAAACCTTTCGTATCTATCCCACAATATTTTGTAATTATGGGAAGTAATAAATCCAAATCTATTGTTCCTTCATGATCTGTCCCCTAAATTTCTAGAGTGTCGATCCATTTCCATATCTGAGTTTAATTCCATAACCCCGGCAAAGCCTATCTTCTCACCTTTCCGGGCTATATATATGGGCCATTGTTGTGGATTGAAAAACAACCTGCTTCATCCCAAACCTTCCGCATCTTTTGTGCAATTCTGCTCTATCATAGTTTTGAAGGTATGGAGAATAGCAAGAGGCCTGCTAAGGAGGTCTTCAATAGTTCCATGTCATCATGTCGGTGTCCTTGTCACTAGGAGGGTGTAACTTGAGATGCTCCCACCGTCCTAGAGCACAGGGCCGACTGCGCTAAACTCCCAAGGTCATCCTTGTCAACAACTCGGTGCTAGCTCCCCTGCTACCCAAGGAGAAGGATCAACAATGATGATCTTCTTGCCTCCATTGATTAGGCTAGGCTAGAAGCTTGTCGACTGCCACTCCATTGCAGAATCGACTCTTGGCCATGTCTCGATGCCAATCACCCTCCGAGGGCAACTCAGTGGAGGATAGGTTGGCCAAAGCTAAGGCCAGAATCATGGGTGAGATGCCTACCACAACTTTCTATCTTTACCTAATTTTATCTTCAAGATCTTGATCACCCCTCCCTTGAATCTTTTAGATCTATCGACTTAGCTGGAAAGCCTCTGATTAGCTATGGAGTACGCACCAAGATTCATCAATGATAGAGGCACCGTTCGGGTGGTTCACTTGCATGACATCCTGAACCGTGTTAGGGAGGTCGCTCTTCATGGTGTTCATCATGGTACTGCCATGGCGTTGGCTACTATGCAAGCCTATTCTGGCCACAAGCTTTGGCTTCTTCCCCATGGTTTTCCAGCCATTGAACACCCTGGGGATCATGAGCACCTGGTCGAGGATTTCTTCGACACCACCAACTCTGTAGCCCTCACTTCCTAGGCCGATGACATAGTAAACAAGGTGTTTTCTAGCCTATAGCTTGTAACAGGTGACACTAGCAAACAATTTCTTCATCTAAAGTGGTTTTTCTTTTGCTTCGTACTTCATGTTCCATGCATCAATTTATCTGTGTTTGCTTTGCTCCTATAGGTGATACATATTGTATTAGCTTTTTCCCCTTCGGGTTCATTTTTTGAACTAGAGGCAACACCTTTCTGGTATCGGCTATTAGAACCGATGATCGAACTAAGAGACTGTCAAGTATAAATCCAAATGCTAGGATAATATTTCTTTAGATATTTTTCGTTGATAGCTCTATCAAACTCTTCTCCTCCTCCTAGTGTTTCCAGAATATAAGTATTGCTAGGCACACAACGTTTAATCTGATAAGGTCCTTCCCAATTAGGCGACCATTTGCCAAACTTACTGTCCTTTGACCCGATCAGCAATTTTACTTTTTGGACTAAGTCTCCTTTAGAAAATTGCTTGCACTTGACCTTTTTATTGTAATATTTTGTAATCCTTAGTTTATTGGCTTCGATATTCTCAAGAGCACGCAGCCGATGACAACTCAAGTCCTCTAAGTCATCTATCATAAGATTCTTGTAGACTTTGGCTAACAAATCATTTTGCAATGTGACATGCCTTGATCCAATTCGAATTTCCCAAGGGAGGATTGCATTATGACCATACAAAAGTTCATAAGGCAATGTTTTAATCGATCTGTGATAGGCCATCCTATATGCCCATAATGCCTCATTAAGCGTTGAATGCCACTTCCTTGGCTGGTCTTCAATCTTTTTCTTGATTAGCTTAATCATAATCTAATTGGATGCCTCTGCTTGGCCATTAGTGTGAGCATAGTAAGGAGAAGAATTTAGTAGCTTAATTCCCATACTGGCAGCAAAATCTCCAAACTCTTCTGATGTGAAAGTTGTCCCTTGATCGGTGGTGATAGTTTGAGGAATTCCACAATGATACACAATATGCTCTTGGACAAAATCAACCATGTTCTTTGAGGTTACCATCTTGAAATGAATTGCCTCAACCCACTTAGTGAAGTAATCTATTGCTACCAATATGAACTTCTGTCCTTTACTTGAAGGTAGAAAAATCTGGCCAATTAGACCAATTCCCCAACCTCAAAATAGCTATGGTTTGATTATTGGATTCATAGCCAATGAGGGTGATCTCTAAACATGACCAAAACATTAACAGTCTTGGCACCCCTTATAATATTTAAAATAGTCTTCCAGTATCGTTGGCCAGAAATATCCAGTCCTGCAAATAATCCATTTCATCTTATAAGCCGATTGATGAGCTCCACATATCCCTTCATGTACTTCACCCATCAGCACCTTAGCTTCTTCTTGATTTAAGCATTTAAGCAACACCCCATCGACTGTTTTGTAATATAGCTGATCATCTAGTAGAACATACTTAGTCGATTTGTACCTTAGCTTCCTGGTAACTTTCTGTGATGGATTCCTAAGGTAATAGGCTATTTCAACTCTCCAATCATTATTCGAGGTTTCACTACTTAAGATCTCTTGAAACACTTGATAAACTAACGCACTTTGAGCTAAACGATTACCTTCTTGATTTTGTGCTCTTGGAATATATTGAAGAGAGACATGAGGAAATTCCTTGAGCAACCCCTAGCACTCATCATAATATCCCCTCAGAGCATCTTCTTTGCACTCATATAGGCCGACCAACTAATTAATAATTAACTGTGAATCTCTAAATACCTCAATTGCTTCAGGCCTATACTTCATGAAGAAGTTGAAGCCCCTTAAGAATAGCTTCATATTCTGCCTGGTTGTTGGCAATTATTGGCTTAGTTGGAAAAGAAAACTCAAAACATGCCCCCTGAGGTGAAATAATAACAATACCAATGCCACCACCTTGTTTGCATGATGACCCATCAAAGAACAATGTCCAGGGTATCGGCTCCTCATAGCCAACACTTGGCTTATGATGCTGGGTGACAAAATCGGCTATTACTTGCCCTTTGACTGCTTTAGCCGATTCATACCTCTAGTCAAATTCTGACAATGCAAGAATCCACTTTCCCATTCTTTCATTTAGTATTGGCATTGATAGCATGTGCTTGATCACATCAGTCTGAGAGACAACTATACACTCAGATGACAACAAGTAGTGTCATAATTTGGTGCAAGAGAAATATAAGCACAAGCATAACTTCTCGATGGGAGAATATCTTGTCTCTGGATCTAGAACCCTTCTACTGAGATAGAAAACAACTCGTTCTTTCCCTTTGAACTCTTGCATGAGGGCTGATCCAATCATATGGTCATCAGCCAATATGTACAACTTGAAACGCTTACCTTGTTGAGGAGGGATTAGCACGGGTGGACATTTCATGTATTATTTTATCTCCTCAAATGCTTTTTGTTGTAGCACCTGGTTTTTAGAACAAAACCAGATACACACCATATGCGAGCCCAGGAAGTCAAATCTCACATATAGCTACAAATAAGTGTAATATCAAAGGACAATACTTAAATACATAGCGTATTAGTATAAAGAGTATAACCTCAGAGTATAGATAGCGGAAAGACAACTCCGATCTTTAGGCGAAGACTCCAATACCACAGGGACAACTAACTGGTTGATCACAAGCCTAATTCCTCCAAACTCTAGCAATCTAGTACCCATCTAGGATTTTATCCAAATAATTGAAAATAAAGCAAGCGAAAGTACATGTCGTACTCAACAAATATAACATGGGGTTCATGAGGCTCAAAAGGCTGACATTGGTTTAACTGCGATTAGCTTTTAATGAGTCATGATTTTAGCAATTGAGTAGCAACAAGTTCACCTCAAGCCCATAAACACATGACCAGGTAAACATAAATAATGAATAGTATAAACAATTAACCATTAGTGAGCATCTTCATCATCAGTATCATTTGTGTTCATCATCTATTCCGTAAATGTTCCAAGGCCACTCGTGACCATGAGCACGGCTGATATACTAGTTTTACACTCTGCAGAGGTTGTACACTTTCACTATGAGTCGTGATTTACACTTTCACCCGAAGTGATCAGCCTCTTGACCCACTACCAAGGAAGGTCGGCAGGGTTCACTATGAAGCCTTTCAAAGGTTCGTCTAACAAGTTAGGGTCATTAGATTCACTCGGCAAACAGATGTAGGAACCCCATTGTTAGTAATCATTGGTTCAGTTGGAAGAGCAAACTCAAAACTTGCCCCCCAAGGTGAAATAATAACAATACCAATGCCACCACCTTGCTTGCATGATGATCCATCAAAGAATAATGCCCAAGGCATCGACTCTACATAACCAATGCTTGGCTTATGATGCTAGGTGACAAAATCGGCCATTATTTGTTCCTTGACTGCTTTAGCCGATTCATACTTCAAGTCAAATTCTGATAATGCAAGAATCCACTTTCCCACTCTTCCATTCAGTATTGGCATTGATAACATGTGCTTAACCACATTGGCCTTGGAAACAACTGTACACTCGGCCGATAATAAGTAGTGTCGTAGCTTAGTGCAAGAGAAATATAAGTACAAGCATAACTTCTTAGTGGGAGAATATCTTGTCTCTAGATCTAGTAGTCTTCTACTCAGATAGAAAACAACTCTCTTTTCCTTCAAATTCTTGCATCAAGGCCGATCCAATTGTCTTGTCATCAGCCGATATGTATAACTTAAAAGGCTTACCTTACTAAGGAGGGACCAGCATAGGTGGATGCATCATGTATTCTTTTATCTCTTCAAACGCCTTTTGTTGTATGTCACCCTACTTGAATTCTTGATCATTCTTCAACTTCAACAAGGGAGAAAATGGCAGGATCCTTTTCGACAAATTTAAAATGAATCTTCTGATGAAATTGATCTTACCAAGCAGAGATTGCAACTCTATTTTGGTAGTCAGGGGAACTGCCTCTTCAATTGCTTTTACGCTTTTTGACCAACTTCAATTCCTCTCCCATGGACTATGAATCCCAAGAATTGTCCAGCTGATACTCCAAAAGCATATTTATTAGGATTCATCTTTAAACCATATTTTCTTGTGCATTCTAGAGTTTCTCGCAAGTCAGCCAGGTGCTCTTTGTACCCTTTGGATTTTATCATCACATCATCGATGTAGATTTCAACAATCCTTCCAATCAACTTATGGAAAATATAATTCATTGCCTTTGATAAGTTGCATCAACATTCTTCAAACCAAAGGTCATCACAACCCACTCGAACAGACTAATTGCGTCGGGGCACCTGAAAGCGGTCTTTGCTATATCTTCCTTAGCCATGAAAATTTGGTTCTATCCTGCATTACCATCCATGAAGCTAATAACCTTATGCCCAACTGCTGCATCCACTAACATATCAGCTATCGGCATTGGATAAACATCCATGGGTGTGGCTTTGTTCAGATCCCTAAAATCGATGCAAACTCTCAATTTTCCATTTTTCTTATATACAGGGACAACATTCGATATCCACTCTGTATATCGGCATGGCCGGATAAATTTTGCTTCCAGTAACCTTTCAGTCTCCTTTTTCATATCATCGATCATGTTTGGGTTGAATCTCCTTGGAGCTTGTTTAAATGGCCGATATCCAGGTTTGATTAGTAACCAATGTTCAACAATTGACTGGTCTAAACCAGGCATCTCATAGTATTCCCAAGCAAAGCAGTCTTTAAATTCCTTTAATAAATCAATTAATTCCTGCTTATACTTTAGATCCAACTTAGCACTTACGTACGTTGGCCTAGGTCTATCTCTAGGACCAATATCTATTTCTTCCAATTCATCGGCTGACGTGAAGCCGTGTCCTAGTTTGCCATCTATACCATCTATTGGATTATCCATTAATACAAATTTTCAAAGCTGATTACTGGATCGGCTATTGGCTTTCACCATTGACTCTAAATTCTGATGGCAATAAAAAAGCCATTTGGATATTAGCCGATGGTTGCTTTCTATTGGCTGTTTTCTTAGTACGCCATTCTTGAGGTTTACCGGATGCCTAAGCCTGTTCCATTTCTTTATTCCTTAGGCATTGCACCCTTCTCTTCTAGCTTCTTGTTAAACCTCCTAGACACCATTGGCCTATAACACCCTAGGTGTTTGTCACCAGTTAAGCACTGGGTTTGAGCTCAAACATGATAGATTAAGTGATGATGAAGATGTCAAGGTCAAACCTATGGAAATGAGCCCCAACCTAAACTTAGATATTGCACCCTTGCTTTACATATATGCCCTTTTCAAGATATATGCTTGGCTGGTGTTATTGGAATATCTTCATGTGTCTCACATCAATACCCATCTATATGGATCACTGGAAAAGTTTCATGAAGTTTGGAATAAAAAAGTCACCTAAAATGATAAGTTATATCCTTGTTGGAATGGCCTTATTAAGTGAATGAGAACATGTGTCATCAACCAAACCTTACAACCTTGCCCAAATGACTCTAGATGAACTCTACAACAAAAGTCATGTAAGGTTCATGTTGAGCAAATACCAAGAAAATGCTCCAATGGATCACAAAGGATAATTTAAGCTTTATCGTGATCCTACTTTGGTCAAAGTAGAACTATAGCTTCTGCACCTATTTTGAAGTTGGACATTGAATAAAAGTTGAAGCTCATGTTATGTAGAAGAAATTTTGTTTAAGGATCGAGAGCTAGTTTGGTACATAACCTTGTCAAACAGAGCTCACAAGATTCAATGTAGTGCTGTTTTGGAGCCCAAGATTTTGCCTAAGTCCTAACTGACATTTTTGTTCGGGTACCCTAGTTTGGAGCTTTGTGTCTTCCTAATCAGGCCGAACCAGTCTAAGAACCTTTAATGAAAGTTGTTGCTTGGTTCACGCACAACAAACTTTGTTTTTGGAGTATACCATGGATCGACTCGGAACCAAGTCTAGCAGTGGCTCAAAGTTGGAACCTGCTGCTGATTTAAGCACTTAGAAATATTCTAAGTCTAGAAATTCATCGACATCGGCATTGGTGTCTCGCGTTCTCCGAAATTCGTTAAGCATCTCAAGTTGACCCAAAAGTGAAAGTTGGAGCTTACATCTTGGTGAAGAGCATACAAAAGTTGGGTTTAGTTTTACCGGGTTTTGACCTTCGAAAGTGAGTTTCCGTGATCATCGTTGTTGTGTTGGCACTGCTGTCTTGGCAACTATTTTACCGCTAATCTGTTGCTCTAATGACCTGAGTGCCTTAATAGAAAATATAGAGCGGGTCGAGGTGAGAAAACTTTGTTTTAGGACCAGTAACTAATTTGGCCTGTAGCCAGCCTGAACTAACGCCTGCTCTGCCCACTTCTATGTGCACCACATGTTCGACGATATGCCGAGTGGCCTTCTTGCATGGACGCCGCGCGCCCTCTCCATCGCCACATGCCGCTCGGCCCCCTGCACCCCAAATGCGGATGCCCGAGCCTCCTCTTCTCACTCGCCACTCTCCATTCGCCTCCTGCCTGCCTTCTCTCACTCTTATTGCGTAGAGTGCAGGCGTCGCTACCATGGCCGGTCGTAACAGCTCCATGGCCGCCATTGTTCCTTCATCTCCAGCCTCCCTCTGCCCAAATAGACCGCAGCACCACCTCCCTCACCTCGCGCCGCAACTCCCGCACCCCTCACCTATAGCCACTCATCGCCGACACACCCTCACCATGGCACCACTCGGCCTAGGCCGCCAGCGCACGTGGCTGGGGCTCCATGCTCCACCTCGGGCCGAGCCGAGGCCACCGGTGAGTGCGTGCGGCCCTACTCATGCTCCGCCGCCACTTCCCCCGCCGCCGACGAGCCTCCTCCGGCCGTCAAACATGGCCCACAAGTCAGGATTTCTTGCTGATTTCGTACTTAGAATTTTTCCTAAGTCTTTTTGTGTTTTGCAGTTTCATGTACCCAACTGTTTCACCTTGTATCTCCCTAACAGAGCCAAACTAGCTCGAGCTCCTATAACAAGAGTTGTAGTTCACATATGGATGATCAACTTTGTTAACTATGGCATAGTCTAGATCGTCGCGGATTAGGAGATAATCACCGTTGAACCTGCGTTGTCAGTCATCGTCGATGAACTCTGAATCACCGTTTTCAGAAATCGGTTAGTGACCGTCATGGCCGACCGGTTCAGAAGTTGCTGGCCACGTGGCACCACTCGTCGCCGCTCGCTTAAGCACGTAGGCCATGTGCTGTGGACGCCCTAGCACGGCCAGCCGCATCTTGAAGCCACCCCACGCCTGCCCGACCGAGTCGCCCGCCCCAGTTCGCATTTCTCGCCTCCCTCAGCGCAGCTCGAAGCCACCCGCCATTGCCACTGGAACTTCACCCTCGCCTAGCTCCTGTGTCTTGGCAAAAATGCGTTGCCCAGCTTACCCAGAGCCCCGCCGTGATCCCCTCTCACTTTTCCACCATGCTAGCGAGTCAATCATGCATCGGTAAGGGCCAATCGCCGATTTTTTTCCCCACCACCGCCTTGTCGGACCTTGCCGGAGTTAGCACTCCATATGGCCAGCTCTCCTCGCGTCTTCCCATTCCTTCCTCTATATCGCGCTAGGTCATAGGAACACTGCCGAAGCTCGCTGAGTGAGCCACTAGGGCCATGACGCTGTAAGCTCGCCGGAGCCGGCCCTGCCGTGGCCGTGCACCGCCATTGCTCATCACCGACCTTGTAGCCGCGCCAAAAGCTTCAATCAAGGGCACAACTAGTTGCGCATTGCTGTAGTGAGCACCGTAACGCCGTTGGTCTCACCGGAGAAGCCACCGACGGCGAGTCCCGCCGTCGTCTTCTTCCTTCCCCTGCTTCTCTCTCTGAAGCGCGGGTCCGCCTTGTTAGCCACCGTGGCTGAGGCGGGAGCCCAGCGTGGGCCGCTCCATTGTCTGGGCCGCGCCAGCATCATTCTCGGGCCGCTGTTCCTCGGGCCGGCCCAGCTGTGGCTGTGATTTGTTTCATTATTTTGTTTTGCTTTATTATTTCACAGATTTGTGTTGATATTCAAAAATTGGTATTTCCTAGTATATAGATCCAAATGTTATGGTTCTAATTTTGTTGAGTTCCTAGTATTGTCTAGTATTTAATAAAAATATTATATGAGCACATGTTTTAGAAATTCTAGATAAATTAAATAGGACTTTGAAATGTGTTTTTGGGTACATGCAAACTTGTTTGAATTTTATCTTGAGTTTATGTGGTCCAAAAATGATGAAATTTTATGGGTAATCTATTATTACTTAGTAGAATCTTTGGTTAAAATTTCAGAGCTAGTGCATGTATGGTTTTTAAGTTATAGAATTTCTTTTTATCAATGGATGGATCTTGTGTGAATTTTCATAATTTTTCTATAGATCCAGTGTAGGTAAAATTTGGTGAGTAAGGTTCTTATGCTAGAATGATGCTAGGAAAAATGAGAAATCTGTTGCTTCACACTTTTCATTAGGGTTTCCTAATTATGCTAAAAATGGACATACCACTTGTTATTTTAGGTACAGAAAGTTCTGCTTGCTCAATGGATTTGAAATTTTTATGGTAGTCTATGTGAAGCATGAGATAGCTACTATAATTTTTGTAGATTTTTATGAATAGTTTTACTATATATTGCTTTAATCACCTAATTAACTAAATAAATTGGAAAAGGATATTAAATAATTTATTTAGAAGTCAGCACCATACTTTCTAGTGTTCCTCTGGTATGTGTAACAGGTTGGTAAGCTTGGTTTGGTCAAATTAGGCTTTTGCATCATCGTTAAATAAATAAGTTAGTAACCTTGCCATTCTGGGCAAATTCTAGGTTTACAGAATTTCGAGTTAGTTAACGTAAGTATCATGCTGTGATGTTTACAATTGTTTTGTAGAGAATTTCATAGCTTTCTAGAATGTCCTCGTACAAGTCATTTGGAATTGTAGAACTCTGATTGTGATTGAATTAAGGGACTACTTGTATGCATACGAAGCTTTAAATGTTAAATTATGTATACCGTTACTATTTCTAAGTTTATGGTAATGTTCTTAGGTGTTAGGCCTTTAACTGAAGATGAGCAGCTTTACCTTAGGTTATGCAAGTTAGGTAAGTTGATCTTGTTCTTCAAGTTAAGATTAGATACATATTTTAAAGTGATTTGAGTAGAGCTATTCTTAATCGGTAAACGAGTGTCCAGTGATGTTTCGTAAAAAACTTACTGCGATTCATTCATTATGAACATCATGTCATTCCTTATGCATCCATTATATTTATCTTGTGCATCGGCATGCAATAGGTGTTCCGGAGGGAGTTACGCTTCTAGAATTCGAGCCAGTACTTCCGGAGGAGCAGCAGCAAGCTCAGGAGCAGGAGGTGCAGGCCCCCGAAGAAGGAGTCAACGAAGAAGTTCTTGAGTGCCCCGATCACCAACCTTCATCTTTTCTGAAAGGCAAGCCCCAGAGCATTCTAAGACTCCTATATTTTCAAAATGGTTACTTTGAGTATCTTTATTTATTGATGCATTAAGTGATAGGAATTGGATGCGAACACTTGTTGCATATATATCTATTCCTTGGCCAGTATACGTACCCTGAATCCTATTTAGGTCTAGGAGCGAATCAAAGCTTAGCCATGCTTAGACCGGTAAAAGTCAGGTTATTTCCTATCACCTGCATATTAGAAAAATGTCTAGTCACAGTTGGCTATAATTGCTATCGTGGAGAATAACCATGTGTTAATAATGAATTGTGACCGGGCAGGAGGTCGATAGAGAAGCAACAAGGCAAGGAGGTCTTGGTTGTGGATCTATCCCCGTCTGTGTCAGTTAAGGACCGATTCACTGTATGTCCTCATGTCATGTTGAACGCATGCCTATCACTTAGTTGGCCGGATAACTCATTTCGACCACGAAGCCGAGTAGCTCAACACAGGCCAGAAGACCGAGAAGTGAAAGTGCACACCCTGGCGGTAGTAAGGATGTGCGGGGAGCTATTGGCATAAGTCCGAGGTGAGATTGACCACCTGGCAGAGTGGACTCCCTGAGGGTGCGGCGCTGCTCGGAGCCACGATTCCTGAGATGTACCAAAGGTGACCTAAGGCTGCCTTCGCGAGGTATGCCTGGGTTTGTGTTAGGAATACCCCTCCAGCTGGATAGGAATCGATTCGAATCACCGTCTCTCCCAGATAGTGAGAACTTGACTGAGCAGCGGCAATGTAGATGCACTTAATTGAACTTGATGGTTAAATCAATGATGATGATGATACAACATTATACCGGATATGGTTATTAATGTTTGGAGTTAATCAATTGCTTGCTCTAGTACAAGTGCTAATCTAGTTGATAGGTTAATATTGTTAACTTACTGCTTACTCATAAATCAAATTATGTTCTCGTATCACTAAAGCTTTTAGGCAAAATGGTTGTCAAGCTAGATCCACCGATAAAGCCTTGCATAATCCTTGGTGTCATTTATTTCTGGTTTATGACGGGTAAGTCTAGCTGAGTACCTTCTCGTACTCAGGGTTTATTTCCCTTGTTGCAGATGACGTGCTATATAACGGCTACTGCAAGTATTGTCTCCACCCTGCGGGCGATGAAGACTAGATCATGGGCATGATCATCTATATTATCTTATCTTACTGCTTTTAATGGAGATGATTATGGTACTGGCTTGTATTTGAACTAAGTGTGTGTGATGGTGTTAAACTACTTTGCTTCCGCTATTTGTGAACTCATTTTGTAATAACTATGTGTACTCTGATGTATGTGGTACTTATGAACTACTTGTGAAATGGATGTAACATGTGGCTTGTTATGTTGAATTACTGTGATCTTGGTTGGATACAAGTTGGTTTGAAATCCTTCATGGTTTCAGTTGACTACCGGGTTTATATGGGTTCAAGTATGATGGTTTGATCACTTCGGTGATTGCTTTTGTACTTGTGCTCTTATAAATTGGTCGGTTTTGTTACAGCTGGCATCAGAGCTAGATTCAACATTAAACGTGTCATATGTGTATTTAAAACAAAAGCTTTTGTTTGCGAAAATCAGTTTTGACAACTTATAGTTATCTTTATATAGGTGATCAAATCTGAAATTTTATCTAAGTATGCCAGTTGTCATATCCTCTATGCCCAAATAAGGACTTTCAGGTGGCTTATTTAAGTAATAACTTTTGGGGGGTAATTGCTTTTATTTTATTTCGTCGTCCATACGGCGTGCTATTGTATGGATGCCATCCGTTTGGGTGGTAATGTATGGATCAATTGCCTCTACGCCTAGGTAAAGTGAGTTGTGAGAGCATGACCGTCCAACTGTCGGTCTAGGGGAGAGTTAGTTATGGTTACCAGAATGTTTACATGTTGCACACATGTACATATGAAGGTACTTAATTGTGGGTGTATCAATCGGGTAGTTTTGGATACCGAAGTATATATACCCGGGGATGTATATATGGAGAGTATCTTAGTTTACTGCTTTCATTGCATACTTATTTCTTTTGTTGGGATGGGCTGCAATGAAATTTTTTGTAGGTACACTAACAATGCAATGTGTAGCTTGACTAGATACGTATATGAGAGAACGTATGTATGCCACCGTTTATGTCGCTAGAATGTTAAATTTTCTTAAGATTCATGAGGACGTACGGAACGTGCATGCATCATGTTTACTCATGCCATTACATTTTTGCATCACTCCCTCCCTTATCTTTAATTATTCCATTATAGTTTTCTCATCCTGTAAGGTAATCCTCTCACACCCAAGTTGCAACGCTACTACTGATGACCGCACTAGCACTACCGCCTTGGAGCAGCACAGTCCTTCATGTGTTTGGCACCCCAACCCTGTTGTGGATGGTGCTACATTCAGTAGGATACACGGAGCAGTCTCATTATACTTAGAGGTGATCTCTGAAACTTGAAGTTGACCAAAAATTTGGCATGTGAGCATATTCATCGCATGAATGTGCGGAGTAAAGTTATGGCGATGTTATGAGGATGAATTATTGTGCCTCTGTTTATTGTATGAAATTAATCTCTCCAATAAGTTTAGTTTGGCATAATTCTACAATTCGTCTACATTGTATCTGACATCGTCCATCATTACTCACAAATGCGCTTCTACAGATGTCATGCAATCTGCATTTAGGCCATGGTGGGGGTAGTGGTGATGATGATCTTCCACCGCCACCTTCGCCCACACCGTCTGATCTGTTGGCCATGCTCGTGGAAGGTCAGTGTGCGTTGGGTGATGCCATGCATACCATGGCCCAACATCAAGCCCAAGGCCGCAATCAACGTCAGGGACCAAAGCCCAACCAGTTTAGTGATTTCAAGGAATTCCAAGATACCAAGCCACCCGTCTTCAAGGAAGCTGAAGAGCCACTCCAAGCAGAAGAGTGGCTAAACACGCTTGAGCACAAGTTCCGTTTGCTTAGGGTGATAGAGCAGATGAAGGCGGAGTATGCTTCGCATCAGCTACAAGGACTAGCAGGTATATGGTGGCGACATTATCGGTCCACCCTACCAGAAAATGCCCAGATCACTTGAAATCGATTCCAGGAGGCTTTCAAGAGTCATTATATTCCTCCCGGGTTGATGGCCATAAAGCACAATGAGTTTATGAAGTTGGTGCAGGGCACCAAGACACTCACTGAATGTCTTCATGCCTTCAACCATCTGGCAAGGTATGCTCTAGAATTTGTTGATTCAGAAGCCAAGAAAATCGCCAGCAATAAGAGAGGGCTTAGTCCCAAACTGATGAAGTCCATGGGAAACAACAAGAGTATCACTTTCAATGAGTTCGTAAGCGATGCTCTTACTCAAGAGAATAACAATAATGTCTATGCTACTTCCAAAAATCGCAAGAGGGTCTTTGAGGCAGGTGTCTCTCAGGCTAGAGCTCTAGTAGCAAAGACTCAGTTTTGCCCACCAACTACAGCGGTTCGGTATCGGTCGCCACAAAAGAAGAATCAGGCAAAGACTAGGTTCAAGAAGGCATTCACTATACCTCTTCCAAAGGGTACCATAGGACCAGGAAATTCTTTTGTTCCGCCAGCTAATAGGCCCTGCTGGAATTGTGGCAGGATAGGTCATTGGTCCAAGAATTGTCCGTATCCTCAGAAGAACAATCAGAAGCAAGGAAATATCACTGTAATTCTCTCTTGGAGGCAGATTATCATTTGGCGCATCTGTTACATCCTGCTATGTTGCACAGTATTACCCTTAGTTGCTCTCTAGAAAGTAAAATCATCGAGCTTCAGAAAACCGATGTGGGTGTGTTCCACATCAAAAGAAAGATGAAGGAACATGAGACAAAACACTTTCGCATTGATGAGAAGGGTGTTCTATGGTTTAAGGATAGACTGGTAGTACCGAAGGACAAGGAGCTTAGGAACCTAATCTTAGGAGAAGCTCACTCATCCAAGTTATCTATCCACCCAGGAAATAGTAAAATGTATCAAGATTTGAAATCTCGCTTTTGGTGGACCAAAATGAAGAAAGAAATCGTAGCTTATGTTGCAAGGTGCGACAATTGTTGTAGAGTTAAAGCAATTCACATGAAGCCTGCTGGACTTCTCCAACCATTGTCTATACCAGGATGGAAGTGGGAAGAGATTAGTATGGATTTTATTGTTGGACTTCCCCCTACCCAAAAGAATTTTAATTCCATATGGGTGATAGTGGATCATTTAACAAAGTCTGCTCATTTCATACCAGTTAGAGTTGACTATCGGCCAAGTGACTATGCTGAGCTATATTTTAACCAAATAGTATGTCTCCATGGTGTTCCTAGAACCATTGTATCTGACAGAGGACCTCAGTTCACCGCTTGTTTTTGGGAACAACTGCATAAGATGATAGGGACCAACTTAGTTAGAAGTTCTGCTTATCATCCCCAAACCTCCGGACAGACAGAGCGGGTGAATCAAATATTGGAAGACATGTTAAGAGCTTGCGTCATATCATCCAAAGGTTCATGGGATAAGTGGTTACCCTTGGCTGAATTTTCCTATAATAATAGTTATCAAGAAAGCATCAAGATGGCCCCGTTCGAAGCATTGTATGGTCGCAAGTGTAGAACTCCTTCGAACTGGGTTGAATCTGGAGAAAGGAGATACTACGGCATTGATTTTGTTGAAGAGGCTGAACAACAAGTCCGTACTATCCAAAAACATATGAAAGCTGCTCAAGCTAGGTAGAAAAGCTATGCGGATAAAAGAAAGAAGCCCATTGAGTTTGAAGTGGGTGATCCCG